>NC_056730.1:521753556-522021056 GCF_019279795.1 Protopterus annectens | reverse complement strand
TGGGTAACTAAAGATACAAATGGTACTAAGAAAAGATTACAATATCGAGAGCAAAGACAACTACTAGAAATGTTACATTCCTAAAGACTGCTAACAAGAAACTAAGAAGGGCCTCAGTAGTCAATGCTACATGAAGACCATTAAAAAAAAAAAAAAAAAAAAAAAAAAAAATCTTTTATGCGGTACATCAGGTGGATTTGCATTAAACAGAAGTCGCTCCATTTTGGGCGGCCACGGTGGTGCAGCAGTTAGCATTGCCGCCTCACAGCAAGAGGTTCTCCGGTTCGATCCTCGGCTGGGGTGCCTTCTGTGCTGAGTCTGCATGTCCTCCCTGTGGTCACGTGGGTTTCCTCCGGGTGCTTCGGTTTTCTCCCAAATCCCAAAGACATGCTGTAGGTGGACTGGATACTCTAAATTGGCCCTACATGTGAGTGCGTGCATGCGTGTACCTTCTGTGGAAGGTTGGGCGCCGGGGCTGGCAACTCGACACTGTAAAACTCCACTGCCAATCATGAGCGGACAGGTGATCCACTGTGGCGACCCCTACCCAGGAAAAGCCAAAAGAAGAATTAGTAGCAGCTCCATTTTGTGATTTTTGATTGGCCCGTATGCCGGTATACCAGCCAATCAAAAGATCGCACAGTGGAGCCTCTTCTGTTCAATGCTGAACATCAGGCAGTTCCGCATTAAACAGAAGTGGCTCTGCTTTGCGACTTTTTGATTGGCTATGTGGCTAAGTAGGCTGGGAGCATTAGCAAGGGTGATGGTGTTGATGGTTTGAATCTGGCAGTAGCCACATCTTAACGGACTGCTCAGAAGTGACCCGTGTCTGGCATACAAGGCCATTTCAGACCCAGCCTTGATGGAGTTGCTGCACATCTGTAAGACAAACTCCACTCCAGCATCCCGCATGCAAGATCTTAACCTGGTCTGTGACATTAATAGAACTTGTTGGCAGGATAGATTTGTGTCTCAAAGACTCCCCCACTTGTGGAATAGGCTCCCTCTCCATGTGAAGCAGAGCACCTCTCTAGCCCTCTTTAAGAGGAATCTGGACGACTGGATGGGAAACAGAAAATACACCCCTGGGATCCCACCTGTGTCCCTACTGGACAGGGGAAATAGGTACGGACTTTGAGGGAACATGAGAAAAATTTTTGGCTAGGCTTATAAGAGCCTCCGGGCCAATATTCTAGTATCATCCTATGAACATATGAACCGGTACATGGGCCAATAAAAAAAAAAAAAAAAAGCAGATGCCGTTTCACCAGGATTTAACCAGCAGTCCGGCACTCAGGATTGGGCTACTGATCCTGGGACAGTACCTCTCAAAAAGGGACATCTGGCAACCCTGGTCCCACCCCATGGATATAGCTCACCCAAACACTGGGAGAAACACGTCTCCCAAACATTCCCACCATGTGCCTGAAGTTCTTGGCTAACAAGTCAGGAAGAGAGATGAGATGCTATTCCTAGTATTCCTGAATAGTTAAGTAGCCTCTACTTGCTCACGGAGTAAAGCAACCTGGGGCCTGATCCCCGCAGTTCCCTGCAGAGGAGTGATATGCTGTGGAAGCAGCAGGGGGCTCACTAAGGCAGCTCATCTCCAGGAGTGCAAAGGAGCTGCCTCACTATAATCTCAAACAGAATAGGGAGTGGATCTAGGGAGTGTACAAGAGACCATTGTGTCACTCATTTGTTGAGGGAGGACAAGTGTGGGACACTTTGCTCTGTGTCTAGGGCATCATGCAGAACCTGCTCTTCATTCTAGATTAGACAGAGGGAAGGTTACCTGTGGGAAAATGGGCCCTTAGCAAGACAAGTAGTTACCTAGCAGCCAAGAAGTCATAAAACAGGGACTGAAACCCCTACCTGAAAAAGCCACTCCTGTCAATGGGAGAATCTAGCAGCAGCTGAATGAATGCAACAAAACCCAATGATGCAGGCACATTCCATGTTTGCCATCCTAGGCAGGGCAAATCTTCCATTAGCTCTGACTCAGGGGAAAAGTCTCCAGAAGGTCCAAGGCCCCATCCACCAATATAGCCTGGAATTTAAGTGAGATATACGGTTGAGGCTCCCAAGCCCCAAAATTGCAAAATATACATTCCTGCCAGTCCTGTCACCCATTTAAGTCAAAGTTTTGTCCAGTTGTGAAGGGGCTGGCCTCAGGCAAAGCTCAGCCCCTGCTTGTGACCACAGAAAAAATGTGCCTTATAAGAAGACAGTCACAGTCCAATTTACCATGGGATGACTCCAGGAATCAGCCTCCCTGCTGACCGCAGCAGAAGAATGGTGCCTGTAAGATCACATATCATCATCAACAAAGGCTGACCCATGGGAGGTAATACCATGACTCCCAGTGATAATGTTCCTGAGATCCATTCTGAACTCATGCAGATGCAATATCCCAAGTACCACCTTAGTTCACATAAAGGAGGCACTATTCCACAAAGATACAGAGGAGCTCTAGGATTCTGAAGCCCTGTTTGTCAAGAAACCTTGAATTCAGATTTATGGTATGCCATCCAAGCAGTAAACATCTCTCTTTGGCTGATCCTGCTCTTACAGAGTTAAAATTAGATTTCTCCACATAAACTCCTTATGAACTGATGGCTCGGCTCAATATTTCAAAACTGACACTACAGTTTACCTTATTGATAAAAAAAAGTCAAGAAGAACCATCAAAAACTCTACATACCAATTTCAGTTCAGAGGTTTGGTTCCGTTATTCCCCTAGAAACGTCCTGACCCAGTGATCAGCCAGAGGATTCATCAGACCAGCATCAATCAATCTCCTTCTTGATAATTTTGCAAGAAATTAAGCAGGTAAAGACAACTCTGTAAGCTTATGTGGTCAAAATGGAGAACTTAACTATCCATATCTCAAACAATGAACTTGCAATAAGATGATATTTAGCTCCTATACAATGAAACAGAACATGAGGCTAGATTAGGTGCAGTGGAAGTGAAACAGCAGCATCTGGAAGCTCATTTGAGAGAAATGGAAGATCATACCAGAAGGAAAAATCTCAGACTGATAGAACCGTCTAAACTTTTGGAAGAAGGGAATTGTGTTAAATTAGTCAAGCAAATATTTTCTGTTTGGGCCAGCACTCCTCCAGAATGTATCCAAATAAAAGGGGCATCCCTGGAAGCCACAATCTAATCCTAAAGCACCTCCAAGGCACATTGTTTGCTTTGAAACTTATCCCCTGCTGAGGGTGGCCAGATGTTTGGCCAGTAAAACAAAACCTTTAGGTTGCTTTAAGATAGGCTGTATCACACATATACTCCTTGTGTAGCATAGGGCATAAAGGTGAGGCCAGATGTACCATACTCAGAACTGAGAGTCCCAGTAGGAATGCCAGTCCAAGGAGTAGAGAGGAAATCAGTACATCCAGAAAAGAAACAGACCGGGGGGTGGAGGGAGTGAATACTGCAACAGTGAAAAGATGGACATCTACTGTTATGGTAAAGATTTTACACAATTGTACTATGTCCTTCCATTTCACTGTTGCAGTATGCATTACAATAGGGAGAGTGCCAAAGATCAGAAAGAAGAGAGGGAGGAGGAAGGACCAGCAGAGCTCTCTAGGAAGCCATGAAGGATGGTCCTAGCAAAACCAGCTCTAGCTCCAGAAATTCCATCAAAGTTGTAGTGCTTGGTAAAGGTATGCATAGAAGTCCAGGTAGTTGCCTCAAGAATAGAGTTAGTATCCAAATCCTTGAAAAAAAAGCACCAGAAGAAGCCACAGCTCTAGTAGAATGATCCTTAACAGAATAAGGAATGCTCTTACCCATGACAGGAATAACAAAAATAAATGGCTTTAGAAATCCAAGAAGAAACAGCTTGCTTGGACGCAGCCAAACCTAAGGACCTAGGATGAAAGGAAACAGAGCCGATCAGATTTATGAAAAGTCTTAGTCTTATCCAAATAAAATCTGAGTTGTCAATGCACATCCAATGTGTGCAGAACCTTCTCACTGGCATATTGTAGAGAAAGAAAAAAGTGGGCAAATGAATAGCCTGATTAAGAGACAACTCATTCACCACCTTGGGCATAAAAGGAGGATTTGTACGAAGGGACACCTGCCCTTATGAAACACCAAAAAAGGAGGACAAGCCATAAAGGCTTGAAGCTCAGACACCCATCTGGTAGAAGTAAGGGCTAACAAAAGTACAGTCTTCCAAGAGCAATGCTCTAAGGAAGCTGATGCTTCAGGCTCAAAAAGAAGACTTGGTCAATTTTTCTAAAACAAAATTAAGATCCAAGGGTGGAGAAACAGGCTTCTTGGGAGGCCTAATATGAAAGATGCCTTCAAGGAACTGCTTAGCTTCAAATCTAGAAGCTAAAGGAGAAGATAAAGGCAGGCAAGCAGAAATAACTGATAAGTGGGCCCTAACAGAAGAAACAGCCAAACCCAGCATTAAGCAGTTCACACAAATAACAGAGAGACAAAGGAACATCCACAAAAAGTGGATCCAGGTTACGAGAAAGACACCAGTGAGAAAACCTCTTCCATTTACAGAAGTAGGATTTCCTAACATTGGGTTTTCTGGCTTCCTGCAGGACCTTAAGCATGCCCTCAGGAAAAAAGTCTATGAGGAATCAAAATCCTGTCACTCACAGTGTCAGTTGAAGAGTGGAGATGTGGGGATGGATGAGAGATCCCTTGCCTTGTGTGAGTAGGTCCACCCTGTAAGGTTACTTGTGATTATTGCCCTTGGCTAAATAAAGAAGAACAGGGAAAGTACAGTTGTGTACACTTACCATAAATGTAGATGTTCGAGTGTATTCACTGTTGCAGTCATCACTTGTGGGTTATCCCTGCTGGGTAGCCCTCGGTCGGCCCGAATACCAAAGTCAAGCTTTTCCCTGCACCAGCTGCTGTCACCTGTGGACTGACATCAGGTTGTCAGTGGTATAAAGGAGAGCAGCCGCAGCAATTACATTAGTTTTTATTACCCTAACCTGTAGGAGCCCCTTGAAGGAAATGTTATAAAGAGCCCCTGGTGGCCCAAGGCCACACGAATGACAAGATAAGATTAAGGGGTAAGGTGGGAGGAAAAATAGGACTGCAACAATGAATACACTCGAACACCTACATTTATGGTAAGTGTATACAGCTGTACTATATTCTTCAAGTTTCACTGTTGCAGTCATCACTTGTGGGAGGATTCCCAAAGCTGAGTAAGGGGAGGATGGAAGTATGAAATTCCTAGGATTGAGCTAGCATGTCTTGCAGGACTGCAGAGCAAAGCTTGTGCGAGCCCTGGAGAACAGAGGCAGGTGGTAGTGTTTGGTGAAGGTGTGGACTGAGGGCTAAATGGCAGCTTCCAGGATGTCCCTGGTGGGTACTCCTCTAAGGAAGGCAGTGGAAGTAGAGGCTGCCCTAGTGGAAAGTTTTCTGATAGATTTAGGAGGAGCTTTTCCATGAAAAGTGTAGCAGAAATGTATGCAGTGAGATATCCATTTTGAAATGGTCTGTTTGGAGATAAGCTTCCTCCCTTTCCCTGGGGCGAAGCCAACCAACAGTTGATCAGTCTTCCTAATGGACTTTGTTCTATCCAGTTAGTATCTTAAATGTCTTTGTACATCCAGTGTGTGCAGAATTCTCTCCCCTTTATTCTGAGGGTTTGGAAAAAAAGGTGGGGTGATGTATAGCCTGGTTTAGGGTCACATCTGATACTACCTTTGGCATGAATGAGGGATTAGTCCTGACAGACACCCTGTCTGCATGGAAGATAAGGAAGGGTTCAGTGGCCATGAGTGCTTGAAGTTCTGACACCCTCCCAGCCAAAGTAATAGCCAAGAGGAAAGCAGTCTTCCAGGAAAGGTGTTTTAGGTCTGCAGATGCAGCTGGTTCGAAGGTAGGCAATGTCAGTTTTTCTAAGACATAGTTCAGATCCTAGGCTGGAATGGGTGCTCTTCTAGGAGGCCTAATGTTAGATACACCTCTGAGGAATTGCTTAATCAAAGGGTGAGAGAAGACAGGCTGTTCAGCATGAAAGTGTAATGAAATGGCTGAGGGTGGATTTTAATGGAGGAAAAGGAGAGGCCCTTGTTAAGCAGCTCTGCTAGGTAGTCCAGAATAAGTGGTAGGGACGGCTGGGAGCTGCTGTGACCTTTTGATAGGCACCAACAGCTGAATCTTTTCCATTTCTCTGAGTAAGATTTCCTGGTGCTGGGCCCTCTGGCTTCCTTAATAATGTCTAGGACCTGCTTGCCCAACTGTGGGTTATCACCGGTCCCTGGGAGATGAGCCATGCTGAAAGTTTGAGAGTGTGCAGGTTTTGATGCAGAATCTCCCCTCTGGCTTGTGTCAGGAGGTCTGTAGTTAAAGCCAGGGGCCTGTAAAGCTCCTTGGTCAGGCTGAGCAGCAAGGGGTACCAATGTTGCCTGGGCCAATCTGGTGTTATAAGGATGGCATTTGGTCCTTCCTGCCTTATTCTGAGCAGTACTCTTGGAAGTACGGGCGGGGGGGGGGGGGGGATGGGGGACGCATAAATAAAGAGATTGGTCCATTGAAATGAGAGAGCATCCACTTTCCAAGCTAGGGGGTGTAACTCCCTGGTGCAGAATTTGTGCAGCTGATTGTTGTGTTGTGAGGCAAAGAGATCCACCTCTGGTGTCCCCCAGGCCTGGGTGATTTGGATAAATATCCCCTTTTGCAGTTTCTACTCGTGGGGGTCTAAGTAGTTTCTGCTTAGATGGTCTGCTAGAGTGTTGCTTACCTCTGGGATGTACTGGGCTATCAGGTGTAGGCCCCATAGAGGAGGCTGTCTGCCAGAGGCTCACTGCTAGTCGGCAGAGAGGGTAGGAGTGTGCCCCCCCCCCCCTGCTTGTTGATGTACCAAATGACTGTGGTATTTTCTGTTTTTATGAGGAGGACTCCTGATTTTTGGTAGTCTTTGAAGGATGTGATAGCCTTGTGAACTGCCATCGTTTCCTTTAAGTTGATGTGCCAGTGAAGATGCCTGAGGTCCCAAGAGCCTTGGGTGCACCAGGTGACTAAATGAGCACCCCAAGCTAGGTCTGAGGCGCCTGTGGTGATAGTCTGGCCTTGAGGAAGGCAGGTGAAGGGAAGGCCCTTGTTCTGAGTGCAGGCCTCTAGCCACCAAAGAAACTCGTTCCTTATGCATGGAATGAGGGGGAGAGGTCTCCACAGATTGAGAGTGTTGGCACCAAAGATTCTTTAGATACCACTGGAGTTTCCTCATGTGCAGCTTGGCCAGGGGAATCATCAGAATGCAGGATGACATGTAACCCAGTGCTTGCCTCATTTTCCTTGCTGTGAGTTTTTTCTGAGCGCTAAACGGAATAAGTAATTTGGCAGAAAGCATTGTTTTTCTGGTGAGAGGAAGGCTGTTTGGGAAGCTGTGTACAGGAGTGCGCCCAAGAAGGTGATCTGCCTGGAGGGGATTAGGTTTGATTTTTTCCTCTTGATAGTGAACCCTAGAGAGGTTAGGGTTGTTTGCACAAAGAGCAGGTCCTGTAGTAACTTCTCTTTGTTGTCTGTCTGGATTAGGCAGTCATCCAGATAAGGGTAAATCTGGATATTTTGCTGTCTGCAGAAGGGAACCATTGGGGCCAGGCATTTTGTGAAGACCCTAGGAGCCGTAGATAAGCCAAAGTGTAACACAGAGAACTGAAAGTGTTGTGAACCTGCTCTGAAGTATAGGTATTATAGGTATATGAAGGTAGGCATCCTTTAGGTCTAGGGTGGCTAGCCATGCATTTTTGCCCAGCATTGGTAAAAGTTTTTGAAGAGTTAGCATTTTGAATTTTGGGACATCTAGGAAGGGGTTTAGAGTGGACAGGAAGGAATAGATTCTTCTGGATCAGAATCCTGAAAGTAGCCGAGAGGTTCTCATTGGTGTTCCTCATCTGAATCAAGGTAGTCTGAAATTTAAGAATCCAGCTCTTTGTGAACTTCAGGGGAAGTATCCCTCTTTCTTTTAGAAGGAGTGATATGGCTACCCCTGATGAAAGTGATGAGGACCTCAGCCATTTTCAGTAACTGTGTCTGAGGCAGTGGAGGAGTAAGATGGCAACTAGAGAATGTTTTCTTTGGGGTGGTCTTGCTTTTAGACCTTAGTAAATCAGTTTGTCATTGGGATGCGGTAGTCGGAGGTGAAGACATCGTTTTTTGCCTTGACTCAGTTGTGCAAAGAACCTCCTCGGAAGCTGGTGGCTGTGTAGCAGCTCCAGACCCAACTGAAGCAGAGACAACCAAGGGATCGGATGATGAAACATTCCCTGGCAGCATACCGGATTCTGAAAGGGTCTTGGTAGAGGCCTGCGAAGGAAATGAGTCGGGCATCAGGGGCTGCGAATATGGCTCACTGAATTCCTGAGAACTGACGACTTGCTTCTGGGATGGGTCATCTGAAGGCTTAAGTTTGTGTGGTCTGTCCCTTTCTTTACCTTTTCATTTTCTGGGAATATCCACAGACTGCTGACCGACGGATACCATTTCGTAATGTGAGGAACTACTTTGGACATGCCTGGCTACAAATTCAGCTCTATGGCAAATAGTCCTTGAATTGAAAAGTGCGCAGAACCAACAATGGGGGAATGTCGTGATCTGGACCTAGACAAGTAACGAACAAGGCATGGAAGTCTCTGTGTGGTATTTGTTTTTTTACAGCAGAGACAATTATTTACTTTTTCAGACATCGGTTAGTGCAAGAAAAAGGTCCCCAATGGGGTACTTAGCTTTAGTCATTTTCAGATTCAACTTCTACTCTGGCAACGATTGACTGGCACACACGCAAACTGCTTTTGCTTTGGGCTCCACAGCAAAAAAGACTGATGTAATGGTGCTGGCTGCTCTCCTTTATACCACTGATGACCTGACGTCAGTCCACAGGTGACAGCAGCTGACGCAAGGGAAAAGCTCAACTCTGGTATTCGGGCCGACTGAGGGCTACCCAGCAGGGATAACTACAAGTGATGACTGCAACAGTGAAACATGAAAAACATCCCATGCTGTCTCGGCCAAAAGGGGGTCACCAACAAGATTTTGGGAGCATCCTGTTGTATTTTGAATCAGACTTTTGGAATGAGGGGAATAGGAGGTAAAGCATAAAGAAACATCCCCTTCCAAGAAAAAGAGAGGGTGTCCACCTTCCAAACCAGAGGACCTTGGACTCTGGCACAAAATAGAGGGAGGTGTCTGTTCAGAGGGGAGGCAAAAAGATCCACTTAAGGAGTACCCCAATGGTGGACAATGGCCAGAAACACATCCTTGTGAAGCATCCACTCATGGGATTGAGTTATGGACCTGCTCAGAGAGGCTGCCACAATATCTTGATCTGAAGAAAAGTACACTGCCTGAAGAGTCACTTGGAACCGGACAGCTAGATCCCACACTAGGATTGCCATCCGACAAAGAAGATAACACCTTGTCCTCCCTGTTTGTTGACATACCACATCACTGTTGTACTGTCTGTAAACACCTTGAGAGGTCCTGGGGAGAAAAGAGGATGAAAAACCTTAAGAGCCAGCAGAGGAGCTCTCATCTCCTTGATGTTGATGTGTTTTTTCTGTTGATGAGACAATCAGAATCCCTGCACCTTTTGGGAGTCAAAGCTGCTCCCCATCCCATGTCTGTGGCATCTGTGAACAGCTCCTGAAAGAGAACAACTGAATGAAGGGGAAGCCCTGGACTGAGAATCAACTGCTGAATCTACCACTGAAGTTCCTGCTTGAGACATGAACGAACAGGAACTAAAAAAAATTGAAGGGATGAGAATGCTGAAGCCAAACTGACTTTAGAAACCACTGAAGTTTTCTCATATGGAGTTTGGCAAAAGGCAGCATAGTGATGGTGGAAACCATGAACCCCACAGCTCTCAGAAATTCTCAGAAATTCCCTTGCAGTTACAGAGGAAGAAGGGACTGAAAAAAGGAAATGAGAGTTGGGCCTTGGGAGAAGGTAGAGATGCCAGCATAGGAAAAGTCTGGATCCTGCACCTCAGAAAAACATGATCCTAAGAAGGAGTCAGAAAAGGACTTTTTGAAATTTATAGTGAACCCCAGGCTCTGCAAAAGGGAGATTGCAAAATGCAGACTTTGCAACAAAGTCTCTGGAGAGGATGCCTGAAACAGGAGGTAATTTAGAAATGTATTTAGATGAGGCAGGTCTAAAACTGGACAGTGCGGTGGTGCAGTGGTTAGCGTTGTCACCTCACAGCAACAGGTTCTCCAATTTGATTCTCGTCCGGGGTGCCTTCTGTGTGGAGTATGCATGTCCTCCCTGAGTTTGTGTGGGTTTCCTCCCACATCACAAAGACATGCATCTGAAGCATTTCTCCCTGGGCCTCCACTGAAAATTGGCTCGTTCCAAGTCAGAGTTTCCCGGTAAATAAATGTTAAATAAATAAGTACATAAATAAACTCTTTCCTGGGTACAAGGAACATTCTGGAGTAAACGCCCCTTCCCTTTTGGGAAACTGGAACTTCCTGAATAGTACTCTGAGTCAAGACATCCAGAAGCACTCCTGGAAAAAAGGACAGTTATTCCTGAGGAGGCTGAAGAGTTCCCATGAAAGGGGGAAGAAGATATTTCTAGTTCATTAAATACTCTTGGAGGATAATGAACAGAACCCATGAGACCTGAGTAATCTTTAACCAAACAGGGAGAGACAGAGAAAGACGAAGAGAGAGAGGAATGTGGCTGGGAAGAATAGTATAGTCAGCACCTGGTTTATCAGGAGAAGGAGACTTCTGGGGCACAGAAGTCGGAGTAGCTTTAGTAGGAGGAGCCCGGTTCCTACCTTTCTTGCCCTTTGGGGGAAGAGTGAGATTGCTTATGAGTCAAGGCTGGCATAGGGGTAATTTCTCTGAAACGTGGGGACAGGAGAAACAAAAAATGGTTACGTTCCTGTAAAGTCTTGCCCTTATCCTGAAGAGACTTAAACAAAGCGGCAGCAACTTCACCAAACAAGTGTTTATTATCCATAGGAGCATCCATCAACTTAGCCTTAATATCATCAGGGAAAGCCTGAAGCTGAAGCCAAGAATATCTCCTCATCACTGACCCAAAAGCAGCAGCAGTCCTAGAGGAAGCATCTGCTGCATCATAACTGCATTTGATGGAATGACGAGCCACCTGGGAGGAAGTCCCTAACAGGGAAAGAGCAGAAGTCTTCCCTTCAGAGTCAGGAAAATCAAAATTATCTGAGAGGCCTGGGAAAGAACAGGCAACATGTACCTGGACATATAGGTCTGATAACGGACTGCCCTATCTTTATTGGAAGGTAGTAACTTAGGAGAAGGTAGCAATTGAGATGGCTTGTCAGAAGCCACAGACATCACCAAAGGGTCAAGCAGAAGGGCACTTATGAAAACATTTATAGTCTTTAGGCACCCTATAAAACCTATCAGGTTTCTTGGGGGCAGGGGGCTGGGAGGCAGGAGCCCTACAGGCATTAGGAAAGGCAGCCAAAATAGGAGGGACAGCAGAAGGTCTGGCAGAATCCATCTGCAGGAACTCATAATACCTTTTCTGTTCCTTAGAAACCCAAGCACAATCCCATTTAAAAAACTCCATCATTCAAGAGATCGTGTCCCCAAAAGAATTTTCCTCAAAAAGAGTATCAGGACCAGTAGATTCCTCTCCCTCAGACCCATAATCTAAAGGAAGGGGGAATCTGAGAGGAGCAGGCAAGGGATTCCTCATCTGAATCCATCTCCTCAGGGGAATCCTGTTTCCTTAAACAACCCCTAAGTGAAATTTTGCCATTCACTCTGTGGATCCATAGGAACTGGAGTAATATAATTAGTTTTCTGCTTTTTCTTTAAGAGGATGTCCGCCTTATGAAATGTAGATGGCTCCGATCCCAGACAGCATTCAATAATGGTAGTAGGGACTTCCTCTATGACTAAAATTTGCAGAATACCCCTAGGCCCCTTGAAAATAATCAGCAGTGGTTCCCCCCGAGTGTACAATGCAGAGGTCTGAAAGGACTCCAAGGAAGTGCCTAAGGTCGGATCTCCGCTGGCCTCCAAAATGGTCATGGCTGAAGAATCCAACAATGAAGCGGAGTGAACCTCTGGGCTTTCACTCGCCTCTGGAGAAATGTCCAGTGGAGGCTGCACAGCAGAAGAAACCAGCCTAGATTTCTTGTCCACCTTCTTCACGGATCGCTGCCCCTCTGAGCAGGAAGTTCCTTCTATTGTGTCTTTAGCTAAAAGCTTAAGGTGCTGATTCTCCAGATACAAAGCCAAAGAACAACTACTATGGAGGGTCTTGGGAACAAAGGCCTCACAGATTGAGCAGGACATATGGTCATGGGAAGCACAGAGGCAAAACAAGCACTGCTCATGACAGTCTTTATGGAGAATTTGTCTCCCACACTGGCATTTCGGCATTGCCTTCTTGGATGATATGAAAACCCATAAGCAACAAAATTTAAAAGGAAAGATAAGATACAAAAAACCTCAATGGGGAACTTGTCTGCAATGACTTGGCGAACCAGCAATGGAATGGGTGTTCAGACCAATGATCAAGAGATGGCGTTTGGACTGGCGGCAAAGAAATTCTGAGGATGGTACGTCCAGACATCACCTTTATGCTCTATGCTACACAAAGAGCATACATGTGATGTATGGTGCATCTTAAAGCTACCTATAGGCTTTGGTATACTGTCCAGACGCCGGGCCACCCTTGGCAATGTATGTCTATTGGCAAGAATACTGCAACAGTGAAATGGGAGGACATCATCTTGGGTCTCCTAGTTTGCCCATTTTTAATAATGCCCCTTATAATAACAGAGTTATGCTCGTTTCCTGCATTCATGACTGGCATTCCTGCTTTTGAGATTGAACTACTTTATTCAGGGAAGTTGTTTTATTCATCCACTGCCCCTTCTTGAAAATTTCTTAAAATATTGGTTATATTCTCATTCTAAGAATGGTCAAAAGTGATTTAAAATTTGTGCAAAAATATTCAGTTTAGCAGTAAAACAAGGACCCATAAACTCTTTCATATTCAGAACTGTTGGTTACCCTTGAATGTTCTTATTTTCATTTAGTTTATAACTCTTGCAAAATGTTATCAAAACAATGGCCCTATTATTGGAGAAGGAACATTGGGAAAAAAAATTCTGTGCTAGAACTCTGTACTTAAATTAGACACCTTCTGCAACACATTCATTATCCCTTATACAGATTTCAAATAAAAAAAAACTTTTTTTAAATAATCTATTACCTGTATATGGTTGTAGTTGGAGTGTCAACTTTCTCATTCAAGATACGGCATTTGAATTTGTTATACTAAAAACAAAAATATTCAAAACAAGGTTAATCCTTAAGCAGCCTAATTTTATACCATGGGACACAACAAATTCAGCAATAAATACAAACCTACTTAACCACAATAGTGGTATTCCACAAGGGTTAACTCTAGCCTTTCGCAAACATATCTTTCCCACGATATCTGTGATGCAGTGTAGGCAACTGTTATACAAACAATGGTTGAGGCAACAGTTTTACAAACAGATTCAATATTTAAACATATTTGTGATAGTTATAATGCATGTTGTAAAAGATGAAGGATGTGAAAGAAAAGAGAAACTGAAATACTCTGCTGAAGTGAAATTAATCAATTGACAATATTGATCATTTTACACAACTTAATCAAATATTTTGCAAGTTTAAAATATACGGATATGTACACAAGCCTGTAAAATAACAATGGCCAGCCTGTGTGACTTCTGTATAAATGAACAAGAAATTAATGAAATTAGCATGTTTAGTTGAACTAGGAATGAAACAGTTAAAGTTATTACAAGAAAACTTGAATCAAATGCATGCAGTAAAAACTGAGGCAATATCCAAGACACTGTCTTCTTGTGAGAATGTCTACATAAAAAATTATTAATTTTGCTCACTATATTCCTTACCTGTATTCCACAACAGTGCATTTTGTATAAATATTTATCAAAATACTAGGCAAATCTATTCTGGTACTGCGTGGGTCACTGAATCAACATGCAAAGTATTAGCTCCTAGTGGAGGCCAAATACCAGGTCTATTGCAGTAATTTTTTTTGTATATGACTTTTTGTTTTCCAATTATTTTATACTATGATCCACAATACATCTCTATAAATTATCTTTCCCACAGCATCTTATTACTTTCAGTGGTCAGAAACACAATGTACTAAGCCAACATTCCTACCATCAGCAGCAAACCTTTTTTTCACATTTTCTACATGGTGGATGTTATATCGACTACCACCATCTCTCTCTATTCAGTGCCACGCCCCTACCTTCTTTGACACACACACCTGACTATCACAGATTTTCTCTCATACAATTCACCCACTTCTTTGCTGGATGCGCTTGTTTCTTCTTGCCTTCTGTCTGTCCCAAATCTTCTTCACCAGATTGTCTTCTGTTTTTCTGCACAATTGCCCAAACCACTGTAATCTGTTCTCTTTGACCTTTACTGCAACTTTGGCTTCTGTTCTTATGTCCTCATTTCTTTATCTGTCCCACAGTGTGCATCGTACCACCCATATCAGGCACTTCATCTCCATCACCTCAAATTTCCTCAGTTCTCTGCATTTACTGCCCAGGTTTCTCTGACGTTGTCCCGTTCGATTCTCAGCTAGAGCGTCTTCTTTGTGGAGGCATACGTGAATGAGGCATGCCTTCGTTGAAGGTTGTGCATCAGGGCTGGTAACCCGATACGTAAAAATCCACTGCCAATAATTAGCGGACCGGAGCTCCGCTGTGGCAACCCCTAACCGGGAAAAGCCGAAAGACACAAACAAAAGTACAGTTTTGTACCTACCATAAATGTAGATGTTCGAGGATCCACATTGCTGCAGTCCTAACCATTGGGTAGTCCGCTGTCCAGTCGGCCCGAATACCAAAGTATATGGCTGACGTCGGTCAAGGCGCATTAGACTGATGTCAGGACGTCAGGGTACTAATGCGCATGACCGACGTCATATCCTCAGTCTTTTCTTGCCCCAGATGTCAGAAGACCCTAAAAAGACAAGGCCCAAACCCAAAAAACCCTGCACCAAACATATATACAATATATACAAATGTACAAGAGTATATCCTAACCCACACCACCACCCCTAAACACAGAGGGGAAGAAGGGAGGTAATTGACTGCAGCAATGTGGATCCTCGAACATCTACATTTATGGTAGGTACAAAACTGTACTATGTTCTTCATTCCACATTGCTGCAGTCCTAACCATTGGGTAGAATCCCAAAGCAGAGGTAAGGGAGGCTGGCAAATCATAAGGAAGCAGGAGCTGTCAACATGCCTTGCAAAATAGCTGTGGCAAAACCAGCCCTAGATTTAGAGTAGAGAGGAAGATGGTAATGCTTAGAGAAAGTATGCACTGAACTCCAAGTAGCTGCCTCCAAAATATCCTTAGTTGCCACCCCCCTTAGAAATGCTGTTGAAGTGGCAGTAGCCCTAGTTGAATGAGGCCTAATCCCAGCTGGAATCTCCTTGCCATGATGGGAATAACAAAATGAAATGCAAAACCCAATCCACTTAGAAATAGTTTGCTTACACAGGCTTGCCCTGAGAACTCAAAGCAAAAGAAACAAACAACTGCTGAGACTGCCTGAAATCCTTAGTCCTGCTTAAATAATAACGCAACTGCCTATGTACATCTAAAGTGTGCAAAATCTTTTCCCCCTTATTTTGGGGATCTGCATAGAAAGTAGGCAAATGAATAGTTTGGTTTAAAGCCACACTAGAAACCACCTTAGGCATAAAGGAAGGATTAGTACGTAATGATACCCTATCCTTATGGAAAATCAAAAAGGGCTCTACTGCCATAAGGGCCTGCAACTCAGAAACCCTTCTTGCAGAAGTAATAGCCAACAAGAAAGCAGTCTTCCATGACAAGTATTTCAATTCAGCAGTAGCCGCAGGCTCAAAAGGTTGTAGAGTAAGTTTTTCCAACACAAAATTGAGATCCCAAGCAGGAGTAGGAGCTCTACGTGGGGGTCTTATATTCTTTGCCCCTCTAAGAAACTGCTTGAACAAAGGATGCAAAAACAATGGTGGGTCACAATCATAGTGAGCTGAAATTGCTGCAGCATGAATCTTAATGGAAGAGAAGGACAAACCTTTGTCCAATAACTCAGTAAGATATTGAAGAGCCACACTCAAATTAGGCTCAGAAATCTCCAAATTCTTTGCTGCACTCCAAAATAAAAATCTCTTCCATTTTTCTGCGTACACTTTCCTTGTACTAGGTCTTCTGGCTTCCATAATCACATTTAAAACTTGTTGAGGAAGTTGAGACCTGCTGTGTTTCAGAACAGAATATGCCAGGCTGTTAGATGAAGAGAGTGAAGCTTGACATTGAGCAGGTGACCGTCCTTCTGAGATAACAGATGTGGAATCAAAGGCAAAGGCCATGGAGGCTTCCTTACCAGACTCCTTAGTAGTGGGTACCAGTGTTGCCGAGGCCAATCTGGAGCTATTAAAATCATCCTTGGCTTGTCTTGTCTGACCTTTAGGAGCACATTTGGAAGAAGAGGCAGAGGTGGAAAGGCATACACATGAAGATTTTTCCAACTGAAAGAAAGAGCATCCACTTTCCAAGCTGTGTGATGAAACCCCTTTGTGCAAAACTTTGGCAGCTGGTGGTTTAGTGGAGAAGCGAACAGATCTATGTCTGGAGTTCCCCATGACACTGTCAATTTCTGAAATACATGAATATCCAGTTTCCACTCGTGGGGATCCATGATTTGTCTGCTTAACACATCTGCTAAGGAGTTCTGTGCTCCCGGCAGAAACCTTGCCTGAAGAGTTAGTTGCAAGCTGAGCGCAGTTTCCCATAAAATCATTGCTTGCCTGCATAGAGGATAAGAATGTGTTCCCCCTTGTTTGTTGATGTACCACATGACAGTTGTGTTGTCTGTTAGAATCAACACCTGCCCAGGAAGAAGGAACTCCTTGAAAGCCATTAATGCAAACTGGACTGCTAACATCTCCTTCATGTTGATATGTAGATGCTGAAGTCTGGCAGGCCACTTGTCTTGTATCCACTTTCCATTTAGATGAGCTCCCCAAGCAATGTCCGAGGCATCTGTCGTTAAAATCTGACTCGCCTCTGGCCGGGTCACAGAGAGTCCCTTGTTTAGGTGACATTCCTGAGCCCACCACAAAAATTCTTTTTGAATGCAAGGTATTATTTGAATGACAGTGTCCAAATCCTGGCAGTGCTGTGTCCATACATTTTTGAGATACCATTGCAGCTTCCTCATATGCAGTTTGGCATTGGGAAGCACCAGAATACAAGATGCCATGAACCCTAAGGCTTGAAGGACTGTCCTTGCAGTCAGCCACGACTGAAGAGATAATTGATGGAAGTAACTGGAAAGATTCTTTTGTTTGTCCGGGGTTAAAAAGGCCATCTGGGCTGCTGTATTCAGTCTCACACCCAGAAAGCACATGTCTTGAGAGGGTACTAGACTGGACTTTATTTCGCTCACAGGATACCCTAGGCATCTTAGCACTGCTATGACATATTCCAAATGCTGTAGAAGGTCTTCCTTTTCTTGAGCCAGAATCAGGCAGTCGTCCAAATAAGGATAGATTTGAATTCCTTTTAGCCTGAAGTAAGCTATCACTGAGCCAGAACCTTTGTGAATACTCTGGGCAGTAGATAAGCCAAAGGGCAATGCAGAGAACTGATAATGAGAACTGCCACCTCCAAAGCGCAGATACTTTCTGCAACTTAGTCTTATAGGCACATGAAGGTAAGCTTCCTTGAGATCTAAAGTTACCATCCAGTGATCTTTGCCCAGCAGAGGTAAAAGCTGTTGTAACGCCAACATTTTGAACTTGGGAATGTCCAGATAAGTGTTGAGGATAGATAAATCCAAAATTGGTCTCCACGTGTTCCCCTTCTTTGGTACTAGGAACAGGCGAGAATAAAATCCTAGGCCCCTTTCTGGTACAGGGACTGGCTGAATGGCCCCTATTTGGAGTAACAGAGAAATTTGCTTGTGAGCCTCTTTCCTTTGTGGAGGAGGAACGGCTGGCATGCCTTTGAAAGGGGCAAGGTATGGAAATAAAACCTGTAACCGTGGTGAATGATATCCAAAACCCATCTGTCTTGAGTAATTAAATCCCAATTTTCTTTGAAAAGAGACAGTCTTCCTCCCAAAGGAGCTGCCAGACGAGAATGTACTGGCAGCTGAAAAGGCAGGTCATTGGGTCTGTTTACGAAAGGACTGACCCCTGCCCTCACCAGAAGTCTGAGCAGGAGAACTCCCTGTTCTAGGCCTAAAAGAACCTTGAGCTCTGCCCCTACCACGTCTAGACCTACCCCTAGACTGGGAATCATAAGCAGGATATGTCCATCCTTTAGTAGGCCAATTTCTGCTAAACTTTGGAGGCTGCACCTGCAAAAAATCTTTAACAGTCTACATAGATTTAGCCTTGTCCTCCATTTTCTTTAAAACTGCTTCCACAGGCGAACCAAACAACACATCAGACTGTAAAGGAGCATCCAAAATCCTTGTCTTAACATGCTCAGCTAAATTCTGATCCCTCAACCAAGCGTGCCTGCGAAGAACAGAACCAGTGGCAGCCACCCTCGAGGAGGCCTGCACAGCATCAAAACCACATTGCAAAGAATGCTTACCCACTTGTTCAGACACATGAACTAAATCCAGCAACTCTTTACACTCAATACCTTCCGCCAGAGCATCCACCTTAGATTTCAATTGTGAAAGGAGATAATTTTGATATTTTAGCATGTGAAACTGACAATTCAACGCCTCATGGCTAAAGTGGAAGAAGTATACACTTTCTTTCCCCATCTATCCAAAGCCCTTGCCTCTTTATCAGAGGGAACAGGATTTTTAACAACCGAGGCCTTAACACCCTTAGGCCCCTGAGAAACAATTTCTGGGTCTGCCCTAGGACTCTTAAAAAGATACTTATGAGCTTCAGGCACCCTATAGTACCTATCAGGTTTAACAGGGCAGGAGGCAAAGAATCAGGGTTCAGGGAAGCCTCTGCAAAAACATCTTCCACCACATTCAACACAGGAGGTATAGCTAAGGGCCTATGCTGGGGTAAAAACAAGAATTCCCTAAGCCTCTTCCTGGAATCAGAGAAATCTTGGCCTTCCCATTTAAAATGCTCCCTCATGGAATGCAGAGTCTCTGAAAATGAAAAATCCTCAGGAGGAGAAGCTGAAGGAGTGGAATCATCCACATCAGAATCAGAATAATGAGGATACTCCTGCAAGTCTTCAGCCGAAGACTCAGAAGCCTCTGAACACTGTTCAAAACTCTCAAACTCAGGCTCCACCCTAGGCCTCTTATCAGGAGGGGGCATAGAACCTCTAATCATAGTAATCAAATCCTCTGCCATTTTAAGCATATGTTTCTTAGGCACAGAACCTGAAGTGCTAGGAGAAGCCCCCACTGAAGCTAAACTTGGCCTACCTCTCAAAGAAGTCTTGGAAACAGAAGGAGAGGCTCTAACTACCTTAGGAAGAGAGGGAAGAACAGTTACCTGAGAAGCCCCTCAGCCTGGCCTACCTCCTGAGAGGGCACATCCTGTAACAGTAAAGTCTCTGCCTGAGACTCCACAGAAACTCCTGGCAAAACTTCTGGCTCCACTGAGTCTTCTAAAGAACCGACGTCCGGGACTGCCGGTTCTTCAACCCTAGGCTTTGCTGCTTTGTCCTTGCGCTTTTTGGACGAAGCGGGCGTCGGAGCATCCGATGGCATTTTATAATTACAACGCTTCCCAAACACTAACCTGGCACAGTCTAACCTTCTCTTAATAGTGCGTTTGTTAAATCTAGCACAAGAGCGGCATCCAACAATGTCGTGCTCAGGCCCTAAACAAGGTATACACAAAGTATGGTAATCCCTATGAGGTATCTGTTTCCCACAAGAAATACAGTTCTTCACTTTTTCTGACATCCGGTTAAATACTGAGCCAAGAAAACCAAAATGTTCCCCAACGGGTACTTAGCCAACTTTGATTCGGTCTGAAACTCCGACTTCAGAAAATTTCAGAACGCCAACCTGCACTCGCAAAACTGCTTCTGCATCGGACCATGCGGCAAAAAAGACTGAGGATATGACGTCGGTCATGCGCATTAGTACCCTGACGTCCTGACATCAGTCTAATGCGCCTTGACCGACGTCAGCCATATACTTTGGTATTCGGGCCGACTGGACAGCGGACTACCCAATGGTTAGGACTGCAGCAATGTGGAATGAAGAACATCAGTAGTACTGGTTGCACCACTGTATGTTACGTTTCAGCTACTTTTGCATTTGTCATACATTAGACCTCACACTCTGTACCAGTTGGCTGCAGCTCCTCTGATTCTAGCTTTGACCTCCTCATTCAGACTTCTCTGATCCTCAACCACCCTTCCTACATACTTGAGGCTGTTAACCAGCATAACTATTTTCCCTTCTATCTCAATTCTCATCTTCTTTTTTACCCCCATTTGCTGCCATTACAACTGTCATCAATGCTCAGTTTCATCTCATGTGCCTTCAGTTTTGTATTCCATTCCTCTATCATTCATTTGCTGAAGTTCTTGCTCAGTCTGCTTGTAATGCTACACTGTCTGCATATAGCAACTTTGTTGATCTGTACCCTCCAACATGTTTGCTAATGTAGTCTATCATCAGTATGAACAACAATTGGCTCAGAGCTGAACCCATGCACACCCATTCCCACTGGGAACCCTTCTGTGAGATCAAACACTGCTTGTACTTGAGTCCACGGGCCCTTGTACATAGCTTGCACTAAAATTCTACCAATGTTACTGGGACTTCAAACCACCGCAGAACTGCCCAAATCAGCTTTCTTGGGACTTTGTCATATGCTTTCTCAAAGTCTAGGAATACCCAAGTTGGACTCTTTCCTCATTTCTAGCTTCTTCTCATCAAGTAGCTGTCTCATTGCCAACACTGGGTCAGTTGTGTTGCATCCTGATTTGAATTCAAACGGCTCATCTCCCATCTTACTTTCTACTACTCTGCGTATTCAGTTATCAATCAACGTCTCCGGGACTTTGATGCAATATGACAGGAGTTTTATACCTCTGTACTGCCCACAGTTGTGAATGTTCCCTCTGTTCTTGAACACTGGAAATTGCATGCTCATTCTCCAACCATCTGGGATATGCCTTTCTCTCCATACTGCTATGAGTATCCTCAGAAGCCATTTCTTCCCTATCTCACCCAACATCTTTATCATACCTGCTGTGACCTCAGCTGAGCCTACTGCTTTCCCTGACCTTCATTTTCCTTAGTGCTGTTTTTACTTATTCTATGGTGGCCTCCTCCTCTTCTCTCATCATAGGCTATGTCTGGGGCAATACAGCATCTGTGGGATTTTCTTCAGACACTGCTGGAAGTACTCCTTCCATCTGCCTTTGATGTTCTGTGGACTGGTGAGCAGGTTGTTGCTTGCATCCCTTTTGACGGGTGTCTGAATATCTTCGTTATCTTTCTGTCTTTGTCTTGCAATCTGATATAGTTTCTTTGTTCCATCTACTGAATAACTTTCCAGAAACTGGTAGAGAGCTTCTAATGCCTTGTACTTTGCTACTGCAACTCCTTTTTTAGCCTCTTTGTTAGCCAACCAGTAGTTCTTCCTAGTCTGGTCCGTCTTTTTTTTTTTATCTCCCACTTTTTCCTGCACTGCTGCTTTCTTCTGACTATTTCCTGCACTTTTGCATTCCACCACCAGCCACCAACTTTCCTTATGTACCTTATTTCCATACCTGGCTCAGCCGCATATCTGTTCTGTAGTTCTCACACATGCTGTTTTGAGGCGCTGCCATTCCTATTCAACTCCACCTATTCCCTCTTCTTCTTTAGGTGCTAGAGCACAGAGTAAATCCTTAAATTGTTGTGTTTTCTCTCCAGTCAACTTCCATGTTTTCAGCCTGGTCTCTGTTGATCTTAACGCCTTCTCGGACCACTTCTTGCAGCAGATTCTGGCAACCAGTGGTTTATGCTGTCGGCCAATTGCAAAGTCATCACCAGTGAAACAATCGCCCTTCCCTTCCTAGGAGGAAGTCTACCCAAGTTGCACATGGACTACTCTTATGTGGTCTTGTGATTGTCTATCTTTCTAACACTGTTGGCTACTGTGATGCCCCTGCACTTGCACTGGCCCAGTAATCAAGGAGCCTAAATCCTCACCACTAACACCAGTGAGGGATATGCACATTGGGAGGATGACAAGTACACAAACAGTAAAGCACAATTTCCCTTAAGAGCACACAGAGATCACAGTCAGTCTGGGGATGGTTTCTCCCTCTCTCCAGATCCCTAATTAGACTCCCTACTGGCACAGCTACAGGGTTAAGATCTCAGCCGAGTGGTCAAGCCAAAACCTCCAACGCCCTCTCTGTCCAACCAGTGCTTCATGTCCTTGCCCAAGTAGGTGACACAGATGCACTTAAATGTGATTTATATACAAACACACAGACACTCCTGAGGAAGGCTGGCACAGGTTTACTAGCTATGCACCCTTCTACCCAGACTACAGGATAGATATCACTGCCACCAACCAGTTCTATATCAGCTACTATAAGACTCTTCCCAAAGGGTGACCAATTCTACTGTGTAATGTTACTATTATCCAAATGGTAAGTGTGACCAAACTTTTAGGGCTATTTAGGAGCGGCCTAATACAGTGTCACCAAATACATATGCAAGTAATCTAAGAGCTTAAATACCTCTAAACAAACCAGCCACAATTAAAAGGTTTAAATATATTTAATAATAATTAATAAAAGCACAAGACAATTCTCAATAACTCAACACAGTGACAACCAGGGTTGCCAGATTTCCAACCAGCCAGGTAGGGACGACAAAAAAAAAAAAAAAAAGTCTTTCACGGCAAGTTTAATGCATTGCAGTTCTGCACTCAAGTAGCTCAGTGTTTAGCGATTTTTGATTGGCCCATATACCGGTATACAGGCCAATCAAAAATCATTAAACACAGAGCTACTTCTGTTTAATGCGGAACACAAGAAGCTCTGTGTTTAGCGATTTTTGATTGGCCTGTATGCCAGGTATACGGGCCAATCAAAAAAACCGGCGGGGCGGGACTCGGGATCAGGCTGCTGATCTCAGGACAGTCCCGCCCAAATAGGGACGTCTGGCAACCCTGGTGACAACAGAGTTCTGAATCACAGGAAATATTTTAAAACAATATTGCAGGACAGTCTCACATAAATACAGAAAACATCTAGCCTGATATTCCTATAGTCCTATCTCCAATAGAAATTATGTTCTAAATAACTTACTTACACAGCCGGGCAAATGCAAGTGCTAAATGGATGTTTACAGGTCCAAAGACAAGATACAAAATGCACAGACTTTTTGAGATAGTTCTTAAATTACTATCAAACATTGCTGCTGGGTTATCTCAAATTACATCATTCTTTGTCCTCTCTGCCTTCAGTTCCCAGGCTAACAGAAACTTTAAACTTTAACACCTGTGTCTCAGAAATACTTATCTCTCAGGAGCTTGCCTAGAACTGGAAGTTGTAAAACAGTTAAATACTTTTACCTTTGAAACCTGTAATTATTTCTGTTTCCAGACAATAGGAAAACCCTCTAGCTCTAGACATACTGTCTCTTTGCTTTTTTAACCAACTTTATAGCACATCATAAAACTCTACAATGTAACATATACTTTTTTTACATTTGTAATACAAGCCTGTGGATCATATTAATATTCACCAATGGCATATGATTATTTACAAAATTCCAGACACCTGGGCTGGCAGTTTCACATTTCTATATAAATCACAGCAATACTTTCAAGTGACACCATTATTTACAAAATTCCAGGTACCTGGGTGGCAGCATTTTGGTTTGTCACACACAAGCCCCCCATGAGAACTCAAGCTAGTTTTTCAAGTAACCCTTGAGAAATGTTGTTTGAGGGGGTTGAGCCTATCTGGGAATTCCTTACCCCATTCTCTGCCTTGAGATTCCAGCTGCCTTGACATTGCTGACCCCAGTACCATGCTGCACTATCCCATCATATGCCTGCAACCCTAGGCTCCACCATAGTACTTTGGGATATGGCTGGCTGGCTCCCTGTAGCCACAGATCACCCACAGATTCATCCCGCCTCCTATTGCCAATACTTGCACTCCTTATCATGGTAAGGTTTCATCATGTTAACATGGTATAATTTGTGTCCCTACCTCCTGCCTAGCAGCTCTGCCATGTAGTTAACATCACTGACCTTCCTTACCACCTTGGAGGGTCCCTCCCAAGTTGCCTGCAGCTTGTTGTGTCAGATAGGAATGAGAACCATTACCTGCTACCCTACAGCATACTCTCTATCTCGAGCATTCCTGTCATATCAGACCTTTTTCTGCTGTTGGTCTTCTGCCAAGTTCCCCTGGGCCAAGCCCATGAGTTCCAGGAGCCTTGTCCTGAGGTTTAGGACATATGCCACAACAGACTCCTTGTGGGATTCATACTCACCTTCCCACTCATCTCAAATTAAATCTAGAGGTCCCCTCACCCTATGCCCATACAACTCAAAGGGTGAAAAGCTGTGGATTCCTGAGGAACTTCTCTGTACGCAAACAAATGGGGCAAATAGTTGTCCCAATCCCTCTTAAACTTGTCTGCAAATGTCTGTAGCATGGTCCTGAGCGTAGAGTTTAACCTCTCAACAAGACCATTAGTCTGGGATGGTAGGGGGTTGTCTTTAGATGCTTCACCCCACAGTACTTCCACAGACAAGCCAGCAGGTCTGACATGAAATTGGCACCTCTGTCAGTCAGTATTTCTTTTGGGAAGCCTATCCTGCTGAAAACCTCTAACAAAGCATTTGCCACCTTTTCTGCCTCAATGGAGGACACAGCCACTGCCTCAGGGTATCTGGTAGCATAATCTACTACCACTAGGATATAATTTTCCCCTGTGGAACTTGGGGTACTCAGATGCCCCACAATATCCATAGCTACCCACTGAAATGGCTCAATCACAGACAAAGGCATCAAAGGAGGCTTCACATTGTCTACTGCCTTGCCTACCTTTTTGGCACTGCTCACAGGTCCTGCAGTATCCTGTTACATCTCTGGAAATCCCAGGCCAATAGAAGTTCTGCATAATATGTTGCTTTGTATGCTTTATGCCCATATGACCTACAAAGGAAATATCATGGGCTATGGCTAGAAGCACCAGACAGTAAGCTCTGGGCACTACCAATTGCTGTATTCTCTTACCCACTAGCCCTCCTTCAGGGGTCCACTCCCTATACAGCAACCCTATGTCCCAGTATACAGATTCCCCTTCCCTTGAGAATCAGTCGCCTCACTAGCTACCTTTTTCAGGCCTTGTAATGTAGGGTCTGAGAGCGGAGTTTGTCTCAACTCTCTCTTTATAACCCTTCCCAGCTCTCCTTCCACAGAAAGTCTGGTATCCTCAGACAGCGGTGCCTCACTGTCAGCCTGGGTACTACTACTCACCTCTGCCCTTGCAGTCACTCTGTCCAAGGGAACATCAGTACCCAAAAGCAGCTGTGGCTCACCTGCAGTCTCACTGCTACAGGGTAGCTCCCTCCCTGAACTAACCACCTTACCAGTCAAGGCTGCAAGTGTGCGGTCTGTCTGGGTGTCCCCCAGGCTACCAGACCCACATGCTTGTCTCCAAGCCTGACTGCGCATAACTGCATGAACACACGGTACTGCATAACCAAAATCATTCCCTCTCAGGACATCTGCAGGGTGGTAGCTTGGTACCCTTGCTGTCTCAAGACAACCTTTTGTTCCCCACCTTGCCTCCATAGGCATCTATATGCTACATGGCCCCACTGGTTGCATTTAAAACATTTAATCCTAGGCCCTGGACGTATACCTAGACTAGTGGCTACTCCTGCTACTGACTGACTCTGTTATGTTAGTCTGGGCTGCCCACCATAGGTTCCCTTAGACCCATGAGTAGCGCTGTGTGTCCCTTTCCTATGCCATGATGACCTGCTTGTTTGGTACAGGTCTCCCTTCTTCCCCAACTCATCTACAGTAGTGCATTGTCTATCAGCTAACTAGATCCTCATGTGCTCCGGCAAAGTGCTAAGGGCCTGTTCCCTCACCAGCCATTCAAAAGTGGTGACCTACCATCCACTCACCCACCTATGAAAATAAGTGTTTAGTATATCAACATATTCACACCTACTCATCTGTCTTGCATTTATGCTCACAAAACCTTTTCCTATAAGCTTCAGGTATTAACTTAAAAAATTCTAGCAAACAGTTCTTTACAACATCATAATTTAAACAGTCATGGTCAGACAGTTTGGAAAGAACAGTTACAGCTTTACCATGGAGTAAGGGGGTCAGGAACCATACCCGGAGCCCTTGGTCAACATAATACTATTTACATACTCTCTCAAACATATGACTGAAACTATCAAAATGTTATCCCTCTGTAAATTGTGGAAGTAATTTACTGACCTTTGTTGCTTCTGGGGTTCAGTTATTCCCTTCCCCATTACCTCCATGACCCTGGCGAAGAGTCAGCATCTCCTTTTCATGTTGCCTCTGCCTCTCCTCAGTGTCCAGGCATTGCAGTTTCTCATTTTCCTCAGTCTCAAGATGCCTCAGTCTATCATCTGCTTCTGTTTCCAAATGCTTGGCCTCCAACTCAAGTCTCTAACTTTAGATGGATTTTTAAGTCCTCTGTGGAAAGGTTGAGTTGTCCATTTTCTTAGAGTTGTATATCTCCATGGCCAGTCTGATTGCCTTCCTGGGTGCTGTTCTCTGATGCAGCTGTGACTAAAGCTTCAATCATGTCTGATTTAGTCAGGTTGGCATGCACCAGTCCTTTAGCCTGGCACATCTCAGCCAACTGTCTCCTTGTCAGCTTACCATACTCCTCTGCTGACATGCTTGCCTACTCTCCCTGAGTAAGCTAAGAAAAGAAATAGAACAATTGTGATATGAACTCTGAAGGTTCACTGCGTGGCTGATTTAGAGTACAAAAACACTTTCAGTGATCACTGTATACAAGCTACAGGAATTTAATATCCACACCACTACAAGCCAATTAATGTATGACATGGTTATCTCACCACTATCATAGGTTCATAGGTTCATACTAGGCTATCTGCCCGAGGGCATTTACAAGCCTAGCCCATCGTTTTGTGGCTTAGGCCACCCCTTTAGTATGGGGAACTATACCCATTATTTTTCTGTGCCTCTGTCGAGCAGTGACACTGAGGTAATCCCTGGGGTATATCTGCGATCTCCCATCCATTGGTCAAGATTTCTCTTGAACAAGGCCAGCGAGGTGCTCTGCCTCACATGTACCGGGATTTTGTTCCACAGCATAGGGAGTCTTTGGGTGATGAATCTATCCCTCCAGCACGTCCTATTAATAGCCGTGTCAAGGTTTAAGTCTCCGCCCTTGTGGCTCTGATGGATCTAGATTTTTGAGGTGAAGCATATTCATCAAATCTGGGTTTGACATGGCCTTGTATGTTAGGCAAAGGTCACCTCTGAGCAAGCGTGCGACTGAATAGAGCTGGAGTTCTTTCAGTCGGGCAGCATAGGACAGATTTTTGAGACCCTTTATCCTTTTGGTGAGGAACTTTGTGGCCTCTCCAGCTGCTGCAAGTGTCGGGTCAGATACATTCAATGGGGCATTGTACTCAATCATTGGTCTGATGAGTGATGAGTAAAGGGAGACTATGACCTCCCTTGATCTAGATGAGAATCCCTTCATGATAAGGTGGGCAATGTAGAAGGTCTTCCTAACTACTTTAGCTACATGGGTGTCGAATGACAGACTACTATCAACCTGGGTCCCCAGGTCCCTGATAACTTCTTCTGTGCTCAGTGGATTGCCACCTATTTGGTAGCTAGGGGTAACCTTGTTTTTCCCGAAGGGTATGACTATGCATTTTTGGCATTTAACTTTAGGCGTGGCTCTGGCACCAGTTATCCGCTTCTGTGAGACCCTTCTGAAGGATATCTGTGTCAGATGTGTTTTCTACTATGGCCAGTTTGCAGTCATCTGCAAACTTTGTCAGCCATAACCCTCCTGTGTTTGCTTGTACTTGGAAAAGTAGATGCCAAACAAGAGTGGGCCCAGGACTGAGCCCTGTGGGACACCACTTGTGACAGGCTTTGAGTCTGACATGGCGCCAGCAGCTCTGACCCTGTGGGTTCTGTCACTCAGCCAGTTTGCAACCCATCTTGTGATGTATGGGTTGACATTTAAGCTGATGAGTTTTTCAATGATACCCGAATGGGGTATTGTATCGAAGGCCTTAGCCAGATCGAGGTAGGCTGTATGGACTGCCTTTCCCTCATCAATGGCTTTGGTGACTGTTTCAAAAGTCAACCAAGTTTAAAAGGCATGATCTGCCTTTGACAAAGCCAAACTGGGTTGGATCCAAAGTCTGCAAATTCCCTATGTCTTTATTTATGAGGTCCATTATGATCCTCTCCATGGCTTTGCAGATAAGGCTTGTCAAGCTAATGGGCGGTAATTTCCAGGGTCGGTGGAGGCACCGCCTTTGTGAAGTGGTACCACAGTTGCAGTGCGCCACCCCTGGAGTGCGTATCCAGAGGTAAGACTTTGATTAAACAGCTGTCCTAGCTGTGGGTTTAATTCCTCATTGAGTTCATGGAGCACACAGCCGGGACACCATCAGGTCCCATGGATGCTGTGTTTTTGCTTTGGAGAGAGCAGTTCTCACTTGGGCTGGAGATGTTTGGGGGCTGCAATCGTTTGGTATAGATATCTCTCCTTTGGGGAGGGGAGAAGTTTGCACTGAACCTGTCAGCCAGTATGTTGGCAATGTCTGTAGGATCAGTAATCTTCACATCATTTTGAACTAGCTCTGAGCATATCTGGGAGTTTCCTCCCAGGTTTCTAACATAGCTAAAGAAGGCCTTATGATTGTCTTTTGAGTCATTAGCTATTTTTCTCTCAAATTTGCTTTGGATGATTTTATGAGAGCTCTTAGTTTTTACTTATAGTGATCAAGGGTGTCTTACCTTTTAAGGATTTTGCTCTATCTTGTAGTAGCTTCCTCCTTTTGTTGTAGAGTTTGTTTATGGCTGGGGTCCACCAGACTGGATGCTTGCCTTTGGTACAAAGAGTCTTTGTTTTGCTTGGGATTGCCTTATCCATGCAGTCCTGCAGGTGCTGGTAGAAGGCATTTGTAAGTGATTCAGCGGCTTGAGTACTGTTTTCCGCGCTCGGGGCCTTAAAGGAGACCACACTAGTCTTTAGAAGTGTGAAGTCGGCTTTTGAGAAGTTCTTTACTGTGGTCTTTTTATTTCAGGTGGGGTGGGATGAGGACCTCCAGCGAGATTAGTTTGTGGTCTGATCTCACCAGTGAGGGGTACACCTCGTGTTGAACATTGTGCTCCCATGTTCGTGATGATGAGATCAAGTATGTTATCTCCTCTTGTGGGGATGGTGACTAGTTGTTCCATGGCATTTGAGTTTATGAATTCCAGGAACTTTTGGGCTAGGGTGTTTGGGCTTGAGTAGTGTTCCCAGTCTATATTAGGGTAATTGAAGTCACCTAGTATGATGGTGTTTGGTGATACATTTATCCCCTCTAGTGTTTTCAGGAAGGCCATGTGAGGTTCCTGAGTTTGTGAGGGTGGCCTGTAACATGCTACAATTTGCAGAGCAGTCTTGCCTATGGTTAATTGCACCTGGATGGTCTCCGATGCATCGTGCGTTGCCACCAGTCTTGAGGTGTGGGTGTCCTTGATGAATATGGATACCCCCCCTCCTTTCTTGGTATTGTCCAGATTTTGGGGCCGGAACGCATGATATGAGGTAAAACCTGATAGCGCCGGGGTGCTATCAACCAATTAACATGTGATGTGGCTATCCCAACACTGCCAAACAATTAATATGTGATGCCCCTGCACTGGTCCAGTAATCAAGGAGCCTCAATCCTCACCATTAACACCAGTGAGGGACATGCACATTGGGAGGATGACAAGTACACACACAGTAAAGCACAATTTCCCTTAAGAACACACAGAGATTGCAGTCAGTCTGGGGATGGTTTCTCCCTCCCTCTCCAGATCCCCAATAAGACTTCCCACTGGCACAGCTATAGGGTTAAGATCTCAGCCGAGTGGTCAAGCCAAAACCTCCAGCACCCTCTCTGTCAAAACGGTGCTTCGTGTCCCTGCCCAAGTAGCTGGCACACACACACACACACACACACACACACACACACACACACACACACACACACACACACACACTTTGAGATTTGATTTACATACAAACACACAGACACTCCTGGGGAAGGCTGGCATAGGTTTACTAGCTATGCCCCCTTCTGCCCAGACTATAAGGCAGATATCACTGCCACCAACCAGCTCTTTATCAGCTACTATAAAGTTCTTCCCAAAGGGTGACCAATTCTACTGTGTAATGTTACTATTATCCAAATGGTAAGTGTGACCAAACCTTAAGGCTAGTAAGGACTGACCTATACAGTATCACCAAATACATATGCAAGTACTGTAACAGCTTATATATCTCTAAACAAACCAGCCACAATTAAAAGGTTAAATATATTTAATAATAAATAATAAAAACAGAAACTAATTCTCAATAACTCAACACAGTGACAACAGAGTTCAGAATCACAGGAAATATTTTAAAACATTGCAGGACAGTCTCATATAAATACAGAAAACATCTAGACTGATCTTACTATATTCCTATCTCTAATACAAACTATGTTCTAAATAACTTATTTACAGAGCCGGGCAAATGCAAGTGCTGAATGGATGTTTACAGGTCCAAAGACGAGATACAAAATGCAGAGACTTTCTCTCTGAGACAGTTCTTAAATTACTATCAAACATTACTGCTGGGTTATTCTCAGACTACATCATACTTTGTCCTCTCTGCCTTCAGTTCCCAGGCTAACAGAAACTTTAAGCTTTAACACCTGTGTCACAGATACTTATCTCTCAGAAGCTTGCCTGGAACTGGAAGTCGTAAAACAGTTAAAATACTTTTACCTTTGAAACCTATAATTATTTCTGTTTCTAGACAATAGGAAAACTATCTCTAGTCATCCTGTCTCTTTGCTGTAACTAACTTTATAGCACATTATACAACTCTTTACTTTTCAACTTATTTTCTTAAGAGTTTTACAAGTTAACACTGTATGTTCCAACTTCTACCATGAAAACATACATTTGCATAGGTATATAGTAGATATACATTTCTTTTCTTCTCCAGCAGGGTACACCGTGGTTACATTTTTGAAGCTCAGCACATACCATACAGTTTACCACACCCTTCTGCACCAGAAGTTTAAAAAACACATAACATATACTTTTCTTACATTTGTAATACAAGCCTGTGGATCCTATTAATATTCATCAAATGGCATATGAATTTTTACAAAAATACAGATAGCTGGGCTGGCAGTGTCACATTTCTATATAAATCATATTAATACTTTCAAGTGACATAATTATTTACAAAATTCCAGCTAGCTGGGCTGGCAGCATTTCGGTTTGTCACAGCTACTATCAAGCCACTTGCCGGACAGAAGTCTAAAATGGCTTCTCCTTCTTTATTCCTGTTGCCCCACCCATGTGGACCCAAGCAATCCTCATATCCTGTTCTGTCTCTCCTGACATGTGCATTTAGGTCACCCATTATCAATATCAATTCATGTTACCCTGCTTTGTCTAGTAGTCCTGCAACTGCTGCCTGAATGTACTCTTTTCTTCAAGATCACAACTTTGCTGTGAGGCACAGGCTGAGATCATGAATAATGCTTGCCATGAGTCTGTCACTAATTCTGATGACATCCCTCACTGCCTCTGAAGAGTCTCCACAATTCCCACACCATTTCTAGCCTGTTTTCCTTCTGAATAGTAGATTATGGATCACAAGCCAAATGGCTTTGCTGCACTGCACTTCCATCTTGTCTTCTGGATACATAGGATGTCCAGCCTCCTCCTTACCATCATGCCATCCACTTCCAAGCTTCATCCTGTCAGTGAACCTACACGGAGTATAGCAATTCTTAGCTGATGTTTGACAGGCTGATTGGTTTTACATCCAGATTTTGTTCAGCTTTTTCTCAGCAGGCCTATCCAGGGTAACCCAAGCTGGGTAACTAGTCACCAGCTGTCCAGTAGCTTATTGACCCATGGTTGCTGGGCTTTTTGGTGAGTACACACTAGGCAATAGGGGCACATACACCCCTCCCTTGATTAACAGTGATTGAGGAAAGGATGATTGGAAAATGGATGACATTTTGAGGAAATGCAGATAGATATTTATTCTCTTTCACTGCAGCAGATGGGAATTTCAGATGCATGACTGCCTTGATGGTAACATGACCCTTCTTATGGCTGTTGATCTTAACTGCTACTCAACACTATCAAAATTAATGTCACATGGAAAGACTTTAAAAACATTTTCTTGAGCTTAGAATGTCCTGTCACGTCTTAACAAAATTGGGTTCGCTATAGCGTTGACATACAGAAACGAGAGTGGACCATAGAATAAATTCCTTGCTAGGTTTTCCTGTAAAGTAAAACTTCTGAAACACATTTAGAGTGAGATTAAGTTTAGAGAAAGAAGAGACTTTTCCATTCTGGTGGCCAGTGAAAAGTAAGTTGAGGAACCAGCTTGCACCAACCTATGCCAGGACACATGCTAACCATGGGAGGGGTGTATGTGCCCCTACCGCCCAGTGTGTACTCACCAAAAAGCCCAGCAACTATGGGTCAATAAGCTACTCAAGTGCACTACGATCCAGGCTATAAAGAACATCCAATCTATAGCCTGCGGTAAAAAAAAAAAAAAATCTGTACAAAACTATATGAGAAGATTAAATAAATACATTTTCAAAATGTCTATCCCTATCACACATTTACTCTATTCAGACAGTATACCTTGGGCTGCAGATACCTTCTGGAGCAGTTCCAATAAGGAATCTTACAGTTGGCTCCCTTTTCTTTCTGAATGAGCTTTAGTTGCCAATATTCTCCTTAGTTTGTGCTCCTGGGAAGTAAGTCTTTTAGGAACTGGTTAAAAACACCAGGAAAATACAATGACTTGAGGTTGACCTGCATAGTCCGTGTGTCCATTTCCAAAAAAATTAAGATTGGTATGCTTCAAAAAATACCTTTCCATGTGTTCACTAGCACTTTATAACCTTACCTCCTTCCTTAACAGTACCAATATAGATTTTAATTTGGTTGTGTATAGCCTTTCAATAGCAGCAGCACTTAATGTTCACATCAAAACTTTAAAGCTATTTTCAGTCATACAAAATTGACTGGGTCAGTTCTTCATTGCAAAGTAATCTTCAAAAGGTTTAGCATACAAACAAACTGAAAAGTTGATGGCAGAACAGTAGTTTACTGGGTCTAACCAAGTTGCTGCAGGTAGTGCCTATGAATCTCTTCTGGCTTTCACCCTCATTCATGTCCTCCATTAAGCCTCTGCAACCCCAACCCTATCTGTAGACCTGGCACCACCACTTTCTTTAGCATATCATTTTTAGAGGTCAACCACTTTTTCTGAACAAAAAAGACATTGCATAAAATGTACATATGTTTTGACAGTCTATGAATTTATTAGGTCCACTGGTACCTCTACTAGTTTCTTCATATTTCATGCTAATTGCTTCAAATAATCCAACTTCTGGTCAATTTCTCAGATCTTTATAATGTATTTAAAGAACCTCTTCATATTTCAAGCCATTTTTTCAGCGATTCTGCCTTGGCCTTCCATATAGCTATAAATGATTTGCCCTAGTTCAATGATAAACCACCATGTCCATCTACACTTCCCCATATCTCATACAGGGCTAGCTACATTAAAGAAAGCCCTTTACAAAATCAGTCAAGACCAAAGCAAACCAGTATGCACATAAATCTTCAAAATAGCAAGCAGCTAATAGGAAAATGTCACAGTTCATATTACCTAGGAGGACTGTGTCATGCATGATGGTAAAAAAGCAGAATGATTTCAGTTTTCTGCCTTGGTAACAAACTCTTCCCCATCCTTTTTACATTCAGCTGTACAATGCCAAATATCGCTGTCCCAAAATCATTTTAAAATGATGTTGCTTCCCTATAAACAAAGTGCAAAGCAAAATGCTACAGCTTCACTCTGTGAAGCTCATTTCCTATCCCCTGCCTGCTTAATTTCACTTGTCACAGAACAGCAGGTAGGCTGTATTAATTTTATGACTCGCAGCACCGATGGGAATAGCAATTGGCAAATCATCAAGAACTCATTGCTGAATGCTGTTTCTTCTAAACACAGTATTCATGCAATAAAATTAATATTTCCCTTGTTTACATGGGTGAGATAAGTTTCCAGTCCCTCATCTAGTCTACTGTCACACAGCACAGTTTTCTATTCAATAATTCAATGGTGTTGAACCATGCACAGCACAGTTTGCAGGTTGCATTTGTTGTTTGGTGTACAGTATAACACAACAGTTGTGCTCCATTGATGACATCACAGATGTAGGCTGTACTAGCACTATGGTACAAAGAAAGAATAGAGCTGCTCATATAATCAAGGCAGTGCTACTACATGTAATACTGGAAGTTAGTCAGTGTTTGCTGAATTTTGTTATTTGCTAGTAATTACAGGTGTGGGGGTAGCCACATTCTTTGATTTCCTGTCCTTGCCTATTTAAGTGGTACAGTGTGAAATATTTTCTGCTTAAAAACCTCAGCTTTGGCCGGCTAAGAACTTGCTGTATTCAACTGGACGTATAAGAGAATTTCAGTACCTTTATCTGCACCTTTTTTTCCAAAAAAATACAGTATTTAAAATGATTTTAAATGTGTTGCAGGAATATTAACTGATCTGGAAGTTAGTCAGTGTTTGCTGAATTTTGTTATTTGCTAGTAATTACAGGTGTGGGGGTAGCCACATTCTTTGATTTCCTATCCTTGCCTATTTAAGTGGTACAGTGTGAAATATTTTCTGTTTAAAAACCTCAGCTTTGGCCGGCTAAGAACTTGCTGTATTCAACTGGACGTATAAGAGAATTTAAGTACCTTTATCTGCACCTTTTTTTTCAAAAAAATACAGTATTTAAATTGATTTTAACTGTGTTGCAGGAATATTAACTGAACTGGAAGTTTTGACTCTGCTCTTCAGTTAGACCCACCCAGCCTCCCTGTTTTTGTTTTGGTGTTAATCTTAGTGGCCTTGAAACTGCCCGCCCCTCCTGTAAATTTGTGTTTGGATACTCCTTCTGGGCCCATCTCATTTGCTCACTCAACTGAGTGCAGTGAGATCATATTCTGATTTCAGGCACTCCTACTGTGTACAAAGAGAGCATCTGGGAAACAGAAAAAAAATTTAAACTCGTTTCCTGCCTTTCCTGTTAAGTGGTATAAACTATTTGTAGGCTTCTGAGCCACCAAGCCCTTCTGTGTTGGAGGGAAGCCTTCTAGCTTAGTTTTTTTTTCTTATAACTAGCCAGTTTTATAGTTTCAGCACTCAAATCTGTTTCTTTTATCTCAGCGCTTGTTCAGAAAAAAAAAAAAAAAAATTCATCTGCTTTTACTGTACTTGTGTTTCTACCTACTTTATTTTACTTTTGCATCATCTTAAAAGTACTCAATTGTATTTATTACTGCTTGGTAGTAACTTGATTAAAGTGTAGCTATCATTCTAAGTCTTTTGGATTAAGCACTTGGGCTTCGGACCAGTTGTTTTGCACTGAGAGGGTTTGTGGTCTGCACTGTAGTGGCAGAACAGGTAGCTTACATCCTTCTAGGTTGGGAACTGCTGATTGAGGGCTCAGTGTCTGTTATTCTAAAAGTGTATTAATTCTGGTTTAAGCACTTGGGCTTTCAGGCCAGTTATTTTACATTAAGAGGGTTCGTGGTCTGCACTCTTGTGGGAGGAGAGGCTGGACTCTGCCCTCCTGGGCTGGGAATTTCTGGTTAAAGGCTTATAGTGCATGCATATCTGAACTGCTTCTTACTGAAGTTGGTGCGCCTTGTTTGCTGTGGCATAGACTAGATTCGGGCCTGCTGGATCTAGCTTTGTTTGTGTAACTTGAGCACTAATACAGGCATTCTCTAAAGTATTCAATTGTATTTATTACTGCTTGGTAGTAACTTGATTAAAGTGTAGCTATCATTCTAAGTCTTTTGGATTAAGCACTTGGGCTTCAGACCAGTTGTTTTACATTAGGAAGGTTTGTGGCATGCACTGTGGTGGCAGGACAGGTAGCTTTCATCCTTCTAAGTTGGGAACTGCTGATTGAGAGCCCAGTGTCTGTTATTCTTAAAGTGTATTAGTTCTGGTTTAAGCACTTGGGCTTCAGGCCAGTTATTTTACATTAAGAAGGTTCGTGGTCTGCACTCTTGTGGGAGAAGAGGCTGGACTCTGCCCTTCTGAGCTGGGAATTTCTGGTTAAAGGTTTATAGTGCCTGAATATTTGAACTGTATCTTACTGAAATTGGTACACCTTGTTTGCTGTAGCACAGACTAGATCCAGGCATGCTGAATCTAGCTTTGTTTATATGCTTGTTGTTTGTTTGCTTATTTCCCTGGAATGCTAATTCCACCTAATATGTGGCTTCTCAGCGCTTCTGTGGATCACTAGAGTGATAGCTGCATTGCTTACTGTACTTATTTCCTTGTTTCACTTGAAAGAAAGTTACTGTTTGTCGTTTTTGCATTTAAGTTACCTGTAACACATTGCACTTAAGTTACCTGGCACTTGCTCACTAAAGCAATTATATAAGTCAGCACTAAAAATTAAAAGCACTACACCCTCACTCCCCACTGGCCCTTGTTTTCAATTATTAAGGAATTCCCAATATTATTCTAGCATGTCCAAAGGTCAGTTGTCAATCTCCTCTCCGGTCCAGCTGGTGAATCTGGGAATCTTGAGGCAATGGTACAGCTGCCTCATGTACACAGACAACCTTCTCCTCCTCCCAACAAATTCCAACAGATGTGAGAGATGCAACCATATAGCCAAACTGGAGGCTAAGCTCTCTCAACTCAGTACTGGCATAACCAGTCAGGAGGAGAAGGAAACCACACTCACTACAATTTCCAGACTCGCATAGACCTACCACGACAGCAAACCAAAAACATAATCACACAAAAACATACTCGGAGGCTCTAAATAAAGATCTGCCTAAGAAGCAGAGACCTCCAAAGCAGACACCCAAGCAACCGCTACCCCAAAACAAAACACGTGCAACACATATCTCACAAAGCCAGTGTGCCGAACAGTCACAGCCCTTAAGACTAAACAACACACCTGATACACTTGTAATAGGTGACTCTATCGTCAGGCACACTGACGTCCCGCTCACCAGGCTGAACAAGGAGAGGGTCACGGTGAGCAGCCTGTCGGGCGCTAGAATCCGCCACATAACACAAGCACTCAGGTCACTCCAAGGCGAGTACAAATATGACTCAGTCATTGTCCATGCTGGTGTGAATGACCTGAGACGTACCTCCCTGGACTACATGAAAAGAGACATAAAGGAGCTCTCTGAGCATGTAGCCCAGGCCGGTATGACCCTGACCTTGAGTAGCATCTTACCCTCACCAAGAATGATGCCACAATATGAAGACAAGATGATCAAGTTCAACAATTGGCTTAAGTACTGGTGTCATTCAAAGGGGATCCAATGCCTGTCAGCTTGGGATGATATGCTCGACAAGCCACGATGCTTCGCTAGGGACGGATTGCACCTGTTAACCCTGGGCTTTTGGATATTGGCAAAGGCTCTTGCTACCCCCATAGTGCCTTTTTTAGGCAAGGCTCAAAAGACAAACCCACCTCCATAGGTATCACAAGGGATAAGAAACTAAGAGTAATGCTACTCAACGCCAGAAGTCTAAACCCCAAGATGCATGCACTCAAAACTCTCCTTAGCATGGAGAACATTGATATCTGTGCAGTAACAGAAACCTGGTTCAGGGCTCCTGAGAGCACCCCAGCACTACCAGGTTATACCTCATACCATGCTTTTCGGCCCCAAAACTTGGACCGAACCACAAAAGGAGGGGGAGTATCGATATTCATCAAAGATACCCACACCTCCAGGTTGGTGGCAAAGCACGAAGCATCAGAGACTATCCATGTGCAACTAATAGTGGGTAAAACTGCCTTCCAGTTTATAGCCTGCTACAGACCACCCTCCCAAACCCAGGAACCCCACTCGGCCTTCCTGAGAACACTGGAAAATATGAAGGTCTCTCCAAACACCATTATATTGGGCGACTTCAACTACCCAAACATAGACTGGGAGCATTACTCTAGCTCCAACACCCTAGCCCAAAGGTTCCTAGAATTTATAAACTCAAATGCTATGGAACAACTTGTTACCACTCCCACAAGAGGGGAAAACATACTGGACCTGATCATCACCAACATGGGGACTCTATGCTCCAGACCAGAAGTGTATCCCTCACTGGTAAGATCAGACCATAAACTAATCTCAACGGATATTCACATCCCGACTCCACGCCCTGCCCAGAAAATCACAGTGAAAAACTTCTCTAAAGCAAATTTCACACGCCTCAAAACCGAGGTGGAATCCTCCAAAGCCCCCGGGCCTGTGGAAAATACGGCCCAGACCGCAGAATCCTTTATAAACGCATTCTATGAACACCTTCAGGAATGCATGGATCATGCGATCCCAAATAAAACCAAGACCCAATCCTCCAAAGGCAGACGTCCTGTCTGGTGGACCCCAGCCATAAACAAACTATACAATAGAAGGAGGAAGCTACTAAATGATGGAGCAAAATCCCAAAAAGGGAAGACATCACTGATCAGTATTAGCAAAAAACTACGGGCACTCATAAAATTGTCTAAGGCCAGCTTCGAGAGAAAAATTGCACAGGACACTAAGGATAATCACAAGGCTTTCTTTAGTTATGTTAGGAGCCTGGGTGGTAATTCCCAGATATGCTCAGAATTAGTCCAAAATGACAAAAAATACACTGAACCCACAGACATTGCCAACATCCTAGCTGACAGGTTCAGCGCAAACTTCTCACCCCCCTCCCCACCAAAAGGGCAAATATCTATCCCAGCAGAGTGCTGCCCCCCTGATGTCTCAGATGCTCAGGTAAGAGCCGCCCTCTCCAAAGCAAAAAACACAGCATCAATGGGACCAGACGGTGTCCCGACTGCGTCGTACATGAACTCCAAGAAGAGCTAAACCCAAACATAAAACTACTGTTCAATCTCAGCCTTACTACAGGATATGTGCCCAAAGAGTGGCGTACAGCAACAGTGGTCCCTCTCCATAAAGGTGGTGCCTCAACGGATCCTGGAAACTATCGCCCCATAAGCCTGACTAGCTTGGTCTGCAAAGCTATGGAAAGGGTCATCATGGACCTCATAAATAAAGATATCGGGGACCTACAGACACTGGATCCTACCAAGTTCGGCTTTGTTAAGGGCAGATCCTGCCTCTTAAACCTGGTTGATTTCTTTGAAACAGTCACCAAAACCACTGACGAGGGGAAGGTGGTCCACACAGCTTACCTGTACCTCGCAAAAACCTTCGATACAATACCCCACTCGGGCATTATAGATAAGCTCACCAGCTTAAATATAAACCCCTATGTCACTAGATGGAATGCAAACTGGCTCAAGGACAGAACCCACATGGTTAGAATTGCTGGAGCCATGTCAGACTCCAAACCAGTTACAAGTGGTGTCCCACAAGGCTCAGTACTGGGACCTCTCTTGTTCAGTATATATTTCTCGGAGGTACAGGCCAACATGGAAGGACTGTGGCTGACCAAGTTCGCAGATGACTGCAAACTGGGCGCCATAATAGACTCTCCAGCCGACACAAGCATCCTCCAAAAGGGCCTCATAGAAACAGACAACTGGTGCCAGAGCCATGGCCTCAAGCTAAATGCCAAAAAGTGTATAGTCATCCCCTTTGGCAAAAACAAAGTGCCCACAAATTACCACATAGGTGGTAATCCATTAAGTACAGAAGAAGTAATTAGGGACCTGGGGACCCAAGTTGACAGCAATCTCTCATTTGACAACCACGTGGCCAAAGTGGTTAGAAAAACATTTTATATAGCCCACCTAATCATGAAGGGATTCACATCTAAATCAGGGGAGGCCATCCTGCCTCTTTACTCATCCCTCATCAGGCCCATAATGGAGTACAATGCCCCTTTTGGGATGTACCTTACCAGACAACTGCAGCAACTGGAAAGACCCCAAAAGTACCTCACCAAGAGGATCAAAGGGCTCAAACAGATGCCATATGCTGCCCGGTTAAAGAAACTCCAGCTCTACTCAGTGGCATACCGCCTGTTCAGAGGCGATCTGTGCCTGACGTATAAAGCCATGTCCAACCCGGAATTAATGGACATGCTGCACCTCAAAAAATCCAAATCCCATTGAGCTACGCGCTCGAGAGACTTGAACCTCAGCACCGAAATAAATTGGACATGCTGGAGGGACAGATTCATAACCCAGAGGCTCCCTTCACTCTGGAATAATATCCCAGTCCAGGTTAGGCAGAGTCCCTCATTGACTCTCTTGAAGAGGAATCTTGATGAGTGGATGGGAGATCGTAGGTTTACCCCGGGTATCACTTCTGTGTCACTGTTAGACAGAGGCACAGTATACTAACCTCAAAAAAGGGCATAGCAAAATAAATTTAAAATGGGTGGCGAAAGCCAAACACATTCTCGCTAGGCTTATAAATGCCCTAGGGCAGATAGCCTAGTATGAACCTATGAACCTATGTTGCATTCCTGTTACACAGTCAACCACATGAAAATATGGCAAACTCATTCTTGCTAATATGGGTTAATGTCTTGTTCCATCTTTGGTGCACATAGCACAGCTTTTTTGAAAAAAAAATACCTTTATTAAATTATCATTTAAGACATAAGCACAACACATTAATGAAAAAAATAGAACAAACTATACAAACATTTTATTTACATGCGTTATGTATTACATGAATTCTTTCTTTTTAACAACATTTATTCCAATATTACATAAATTGCACAAGTATTTCCATCCCTTAAAACTCGCTCATCCTCCTGAATATTATTCTGCACGTTTTTCCAAAATTCCATTTATTTATATGTAATCTGTTCCTTCCCTTTTCTAGAGATCCCACCTTCCAGTTCTTTTATCTCCTTTACAATATTCAGTATTTCAATTACAGTTGGTTTAGATTTTTATAGTAATAACATTTTTTTGGTAGATAATTGCATTAAACTAAGTAAGGCCTTACAACAGGTAATTCAGATCCTGTGTCCAAAACTCAGAAGAATCATTTCCTTAGTTACAGACATTTGCTCCCACCATAATCTGTAGGGAATTTTCAGAATCCTCCAACTTGTTACACTCTCAGAAAACATGTTCCCAATTACTTCTCGCTTTTCCATTATATCTCCAGCATTTGCCATCTGCCTGAAGAAAAAAATTCTCTGAAGACTGCTTAGGGTATAAAAATACCTATTCACACACTTCCAAGCAAAGATCCTAAACTTTCTGATCTTTGTTGCACACTTGCAAGCCATACAGAAGTCCTTCCTTTGTTTGTCTGAAAGTTGCCTTTCCAGTCTCCCTTACCAATCTTTTCTAACCTCCTCAAACTGATTTTTATAGTTAATATGTAATATTTTATATGCCCTATGAATAATCCCCTTTTAACGGCAGCAGCGTCTGTTCCAGACTCAGCTAAAAACTTCTAAGACAGCTGGTCTTTTACTTAGCATTTCCCTATTCTTTCTCTATGTCTATAATCTGATATAAGCCCCTGGTAAGGAAAGTAGGCCTTAACCAGTAGTCCAAACTTCATTTTGGCCTCATCCCACTCTATTACCACTCCCCTTCTAATTATTTGCTCCCAATACCTTGGTTCCTTTGCCAATTTTCTAAAGTAAATTATAGCCCCCCCTTACCAATTTTCAAAACCCCCTACTTGTACTTATCATAGGAGGTTACTAGGCTAAATGAAGTTCCTTACAAGCCCAGCTGAGTACAACCGCTGTTCCCAATACCAAGGTATTAAGCGGAACAAAGTCAGCGACTACTGCCCCTATCCAAGAGAGACACAAGTGAAACTCCCGGGGTGAATATGTGGTTTCCCATTCAATCATCCAAATTATGCTTAAATAGGGTCAGTGAGGGGCTCTGCTTCACCTGAATTGGAAGTTTGTCCCAGAGGAGAGGTAACCTCTGAGACATATCTGTCTCACCATCAAGTCCTGCTGATGTCACATTCTAGGCTGAGTTCCCTAGAGATAGTACATCTTATACCATTTGATTTATGAATGTGCAGCATTTCCATTAGAGTAGGATCTGAGATTGCTTTATATGCAAGGCAGAGGTCACCTCGGAGTAGTCTGTAATGCACAAAGTATAGTGACAGTGATTTCGCAGTCTGTCAACATATGACATATGCTGAAGACCCTGAATTTTCTTTGTAAGTTGGTGCAGGTGTCTGGTAAGGTACATATCAAAGGTAGCATTAAGTATTATTGGCCTGATGAGTACAGGGGGGGGGGGTTATAACATCTTTTGTTTTGGATACAATGAGGTGGGCAACATGGAAAGTCTTTCTTACCTCTGTGGAGATGTGGTAGTCAAAGGAAAGGTTGCTGTCAACCTGTGTGCCCAAATCTCTCACTACTGACTGCATGTGTAGGGTGCTGTTATTAATGTGGTAATCTACAGAGATTGTCACCTTTGGCAAAGGGAATGATGATACTTTTTTTTGCATTGAGGTTTAGCCCATGACTTTGGCACCAGTCATTTGTCTGTGTAAGTTGTCATTTGGGGACTCTCTGACTGCATCCAGTTTACAACCATCAGCAAACGTTGTAAGCCATAGGCCTTTTGTTTTAGCCAGTACATCTGAGAAGTAGATTCCTAACAAAGGGACCCCAGCACAGATCCCTGTGGAACACCACTGGTTATGAGTCTGCTGGTGGAGTAGACTCACCTATTTTGAATATGTGTCTTTTATTGGCGAGCCAGTCCGCAACCCACCTGACAATATACAGGTTGATCTCCAGCTAGGTAAGTTTATCAATGATGCCTGAGTGGGGAATAGTGTCAAAAGGTCTTGGCCAGGTCCAGGTATGCCATATGCATGGATTTGCCTTCATACAGGTCTTTGGTGACTGTCTCAAAAGTCCACCAAGGTCAAGAGGCAGGTTTTCCCTTTAATGAGCCAAACTGGGTCGGGTCGAGTGTTTGAAGATCTCCTACATGTTTGTTCATAAAGCCTATGTTTATTCGTTCCATAGCCTTGCAAATTAGGCTGATCAAGCTTATTGGTCTATAGTTCCCGGGGTCTGTGGAGGTGCCTCCTTTATGACAGTTGCTGTTTTCCATTCAGCAGGTACAAAACCAGTTCTTAGACTGGTTAAAAAGAGTACCCAGTGGTGCAGCTATTTCCTGTTTTAATCCACTTAGAATGCAGCCTGGGATATTACCATGTCCCACACAGGCTGTGTTTCTGGCTTTGGAGAAAGCGTTTACGACCTGCTCCTTGGAGATAGTAGGTAGAGATGCTTTGGGGAATATGTGGTGGGGACAGGGGAGGAGAAGTTTTCACTGAACCTGTCACCTAGCAGGTTGACTATTTCTGCGGGTTCAGTATACGTGGTACCATTAACAACCAGTTCTGTGAAGATCTGGATTTTAAGGTTTCTGACATAGCTAAAGAAGGCCTTATGGTTATCCTTAGTGAAGGAGGCTAATTTGGATTTATAGTTGTCTCCCTTCTCCATTCCTGTGTTGGTATAGTTCTTGGAATACTTTCTGCTACATTCTGTATGGCTGTTGTTATTCTCCTTAAGGATCTACATTCAAAAATCTTACTTAGTTCTTATTTCTTGAATTTCCCCTATTACATCATTAACTCTTTCCACTCTGATTTTTAACCTTCTGTGTATTTTATGTATATGTGCCTTAACTACATAGCTCTAAAATATCAATTCAAATCAGGTAATCTTAAGCCACCCTGATCTGTTGGTAGGATCAACTTATCCAACTTAACATTTGTCCTCTTCCCATCGTAATAAATTCCTTCAGCTCTTTATTATCATCATCCACAACTTCTCCTTTGGTTGATAAAAATATGCCTGATCTGTGTATAAAGCTAAAGGAACTAAAACATTTTTACTGCTTGCATCTTGCTATCCATAAACAAGAGCTTTCACTGTCAAAGTTTTTGTATTATCTTTTGTTTAGTCTCTTCCCACCTATCCTTCGCTGCCATGACAGAATCCTTTTTAATCCACACACTTATGTACTTCAACTTATTGTCTTCCCATAAACATTGATATTGCTGAACCCCTTAAAGTGTGGATGCTGGTTTATAGCTACAGTCTTTGTTTTATCTTCATTAGTGCTCCATAACACTGAGATGTCCTTTTCTAGATTTACCATATACAAAATGCTAAAATGTAAAAATATAGCTGCAACAAACTATCCAGATAGTATCCGTCTCTTCCAACAATTCTGTTCTCAGTTCAGCTCACTATTTAAAATTCATTAAATGTTACATAATTAAACAGCGAATATTATACAACATTCACTAGTAAAGTAAATCACCATGCTTACATGAAAGATAAGATATACATAAGTGAAAGACATTTCTATGTACATTTAATATTTACCTTTTAATTCAATATTTAAAAGCATTTTAGCTATAAATTTATGTTAATTTTAGTTGCCTTTAACTTACATACTTCAGGCTATACTTGCATTAAGTACACCTGTTTAAGTTCTTTAATCTCAAAATGCATAAAATGGAATACATTTCGTTTATTCCTGGGTATAGGCAGGCATTTGTGAATTTTAAATAGTGAGCACATTGGGCTGTATGTACCATGTGATTTAGTAGGAGGGTATTTAAAACGGGGTAGTAGAAATGTTTAGTTTATCTGAAGAAGTCTTTGTATTTGGAAGACGAAAAGCGCTTAATTTGTTTTATTTGGCTGAACCTTTTATTAAATAGTCATTGCAATTTTACAACGTGGTGATTTGTAACTTAACTGAACTGAGAACAGAATTGTTAGAAGAGAAGGATACTATCTGGATAGTTTGTTGCAGCTATATTTTTAGTTTTGAGTCTGTGATTTGCTTCTTGGCGTGTCTTGATATACAAAATGCTATCATTTTCAGATAAAGCCAACCTTTCTTGACTACCATACTGATTATATCCCATTGAATTCCCAAGTCCCTTATTTTCTTTGCCAATGGCTCTAAATATAAAGCAAATTAAAGGGGCTAGAGGACACCTCTGCCTGGCTCCTCTATTTAAACTCAGCTTCTTGTAAAGGAATCCTCATAGCCTTGTCTCCAACAGTACAATATCATGTTATTATGCACAGCATAGTTGTAGACTGTATTAAATCTACAGCACAGAATATTAAGAGAATACTTCTTAAATAATCAAGACATGAATTTTGTATGCTGCTTCCTCTTGTCAAAACCAAAAAAGGAACGAAGTACCAGTATAACCAAGCAACACGAAGCTGTAGTTAGCGCTTTCAATCACTTTATTTTCTTGTGACCTTCTTCAGAAACAGCTTATTCCAAAATACAACTTCCTTTTATACTCTCCAGCAGGAAATGACATCTTAATTAGACATTTTTTTAACTAAATTTATACGAATTAAATATTTAATATAATATATTATAAACTGTGATAAAATATATGAAAGTTCATCTAATATAAAATATATGTACATATGTATATGATATATTGAATAAATTAATGTAAATGTGAGTTTTTACATGTATTAAAACACAATAAATTATCTATGCATTAAAAAACACTTTAAATTAATAACATCATTTAAACCAGGAGGCTTATCTGCTCCCAGATATAATTGCCAATATGCCTCCTTACATTCTAGAATGTTATTTAAATCTCCACCAAAAGTAATAGTCAACTTTATCTAATACAAAGAATTCAAATTTCTTGAATTCTTTGCAAATAATTGAATGTCTGAATAAGGCATTAGATTGATCACTTTTTTTATAGCTAAGTTATGCTCATAAGCTGTTTCTGAAGAAGGTCACAAGAAAATAAAGTGATTGAAAGCGCTAACTACAGCTTCGTGTTGCTTGGTTATACTGGTTATACTGGTTATACTGGTACTTCGTTCCTTTTTTGGTTTTGAGTGGAAAGATTGTGGTGCTGTTTCGTGTTTGTGCTATATCTGCTTCCTCTTGTGTAACAGTTGTCCCTTTAAACTACATCCTGCTGAATATTCTACCCCATAAACTGCCTGTAATCTGCTACACCAGTACCTTTTTGAATATCTGCATTGTGGCCATCTTTTGTCTCAAACTATAACCTAGTTTTTAGCTGAAAATGGTCACTTGATCAACCCATGCATTCAACTAAAAGGAATGGATACCAACAAATAAATAAAACATCTGCAGACGTAAAACAAAGTGAAATACTTATCTTGCATATGTGAGTAAATATATATGTTTCCCATTCCCTGTCTGTTCTTCCAAACACAACACAATTTTGTTTTCAAAAATACAATATTGTTCTGTCATTTACAACACAGCAGTAAGATTGCATTAGATCTATGACAGAATAGTGCTTCTAAAACAATCAAAATCATGTTGCTGCATTGCTTCCCCTTACACACTTCACCAGATAAAATTTTCCTGCAGACATATAAAACAAAGTGACACATTCATCTTGTTTATAAGCATAAAATAGCTGTTGCAACCTTGTCTGTTCTGCTACACACAGCACGGCTTTCTTTTCAATAGCATAGTACCATTATATCATGCACAGCACAGCTGTAGGCTGTTGTTCCATGGTTCTCAGCACAGAAGGAAAACCACAAACAATCAAGACAATGTTGTTTGTTGCTTCGGTATTAGATAGCGCAACAAACATTGTTTGCAAATATATAAAAAGTGAAATATTGCTCCTGCTTATAATTTGTTACTTCTAAATAATGCATCAAATCAATGCTGCAAACATGTACAATAAAGTAAAATATTCCTCTTGTTTACACTTGCTTATACTATTCACTGTTTGGTGTCATGGAATTAGCACTAGTCAGACAATGAGGATCATATTGTGAAATGAATGCAGTAAACTCTAGGTTAACTGGCACCCATGGGGATTGGTAGATGTCAGAAAATTGTAGTTTCTGGTTGCTTGAGAGTCACTATTAAAAATAGGCCTGACTAATACTGTACCCTATACTATTTGCTTGGTTTGATTTGTTCGTAGGTTGGGGGGGGGGGGGAGAAATGTATTCCTAGCTTCCTTTTTAAAACTCTAACACCGTAAGGTATGTTTTTGTGGCGGGGGGGGGGGACAAAGTGCAGCACATGAAAATTGTACTGTATTTCTTTGATTTTAATTTTCTGTTTGCTTGAGAGTTCTGGTTGCTTGAGTTCCGGTTAACTGAGAGTTTACTGTAGTCCCTTCCAAATGGTCCTTTTTGCTAGCATATTAGCACTGTAAAATGTAGGGCTTGGCTTGCATGCTATTTTACTGCCTTTTTGTTGATCAAGACCATGTTGCGACAGTTGCTCCTCGTTGTTTACATGCCTGCAGATGTTTTACTGGTAACCATCTTAAATGTCTGTTGTGAGCCCTAAAATATGGATAATGAATGGCTCAAAGAAGTCTGAGATGCCATTTCTTGGAATATTCCCTTTTCTCCAAGGCATAGTGACCTTGGAGTTGGTATACACAAAGGTGTGTGTGTGTGTGTGTGTGTGTGTGTGTGTGTGTGTGTGTGTGTGTGTGTGTGTGTGTGTGTGAAGGGCTTGTCCCTCTGCAAAAAGAAGTAAAGGAAGAGAGTGATTTTAAAGATTTGCTCTTTTCCAGGTTTTCAGTCTTTTTTTTTTCTGGCTTGCCACAACTCAAGAACTCAGCATTTTGAGTGCCACCATTTCAATAGGGAGCTATTTTATTTATGTAGCCATTCCATTTCTTTGTATTGTTCTCCCCCCTCCCAATCAAGCACACAGATGACACTTAGTGGGAGTACTAGGCATTAACCCAGGGAGTTCCAAACCAACAGAGCTTGTGCTAAAAGAATGCATTCATACTAAGCAGTCAAGGGCAAACTAGCATGCAGAGGCACACTTCTTTATATGAGGTAGCAGTGTTGGGCTTGGAGGGACCACAAACAGTGTGTTCCAAGCAGAAAGGGTACGCTGGTTCCTCCACTACACAAGCAAGCTAGCCAGCTGTCTACCACCCAATTCACGCTACAGCACAGGGAGATGTTGGGAGTTCCTAAGCAGGAATAAACAGATCATAGTCTCTCATTTAGTCCAGGAATACCTGAAAAACATGGGACCAACTGGGCACAGATAGAGGAACCACTGGGAAAGGTTCTGGAAAGGGAGCAGAGAAAAGGTCTAGTTTGAAGGACCCTGTTTGAAAGCGATCCCCCCATTCAAGATCTACTTAACTGATCCAGCATTCCACTGCTTTCCTTGTACAGTACTGGAGAGGGATATTCTCATCAATGGACTGGCAGTGCTGCTTCCAGACATTCCTGTGCTACTACTGCTACTACTTATATGCAACCTTGTTAGAGTTGTGGATGCCATGGAATACTATGTTAAGGGCACCAGTTTGCCCTGCAGGAGAAAGGCACTCCAAGCACTAATACTCAAGTGGGTATCTAAGGGATTGCTCTTTTGGAGAAGTATCAGGTCTGACTTTGGTAGAGTGATGGAGAAATCCAATGACTTCAGACAATCCACTGCACATTGCACAAACATCTCTACACCCTCCAGTGATGAGGTCTGAATCAAGCAGTCATCCATGTAGGGATAAATATGTAGGCCCTTAATCTAGCAAAATGTAATTAACTGTAGCTAGATATTTTGTGAACAATCTCAAAGCAGTAGCCAACCAGAAGGGTAAGGAGGTAAACTGATGCTAGCTCCCTTCTCCAAAGCTGAAAGCACATTGGTGATCTCTGTTGATGGTAATAAGTAGGTAAGTATACTTATAGTCCAGGGTTACCATCGGAGCTTCAGGAACCTGTAGGGAAAGAAGAATCTTCAGGAAGGACTTAAACTTGGATAAGTCCAATATGGGTTTCCAAGGACCCACCTCTCTCAGCACCATGAAAATTCTTGAATAGAAGCCTTCACTCTGGTCTTGTTAAGGGACTGATTCTATTACCCCTTGAAGTAGCAGCTTATGTATAAGAGGGAGTAGTTTTTGACCCACTGCTAACTGTAGAATCTCTGTAAAATTTGGTTTTGACCAGAAGGTTATCCTGTAACCCCCTGTTACCATTTGTAGGATGGAATTATCTTTAGTGAGGTTTTCCTAACTTGTTCTGGTGGTGGGATCAGAGCTGCAGGATGGGAGAGGATTGAGGTGATGACTTGTGTGAAGGGGGCTGAAAGGGAAGCAAAAAATGGTCACAACTACTCCGTTTAGGAAAGCTGCACCCTTGAGCTCCCCAGGCTTCCCCTTGTGGTCTCTCTGACACTTTTATTCCATATACTGCTCCTTTATGCCCTTTGTCTGTTTACCTTTCACTTGATGGCAATAGTATGGCCAACCTTTGGCAAGGTCCCATCATATCTAGGAAGAAGGGGATAAAATAATGTTTTACTGACTGGAAAATATTCCCCTCCAGTTTCTTAAGGACTGCAATGGGGGGGGGGGTCCAAAGAGCAGATCCCTGGCTAATGGGGCATTTAGGAGCTGCACTTTGGTATCTTCTATCAGTTGCTGGAGCCTCAGCTTGGCATCTCCATGGCTGCTGTCCTGGATGCTGCATACACATTATCATAATAGCATCCAATGGCATGCTTTCTTAGCTGCAAGACAGATTGCATAAGTTCAAGAAGTTTTTGCCTCCTGGGTCTGTTCACTCATCTCACCTATCTTAGTTCCTAGCTATATGACAAAATCAACCTGATATTTAATCATGTGAGTTTGACAATTCAGTGTCATGAAGGCCAGGGTGGAAGCTGTGCATATTTTTTCCAAAATCAGTTAGGAATCCTACTCTCCCAGCAAACAGGTACAGTATTATAGGCTGAAACCAGTCTGGACTACTACTCAGCATTCACAGACTACACTATTGGATAAGCTACTGGATTCTTTTATTAAAAAAATGGGAGTCCTAGACACTGTACAGCCAGATAGGTCTTTTTGGGGCAGGTGGTTAGGAGACTAGAACCAAAGTAGCAGCAAATAAGGCATCTTATTAAGCCCTTAAGACTGGAGGGATGGCTAACTGGTTTGTGAGCATCCAGACCCAGAATATCCAAACAGTACATATCTAGGCAGCTGTGACTTATTTTGCATCCTGTTGAAAGTGATCCTTCATTAGACATGAAACATGATTTCCTCGCTGAAAAAAGTAGAGTACATGGTGTTTTCAATGACTGTATCAAACACCAGAGACAGAAAGAAATTTGTGAAGCACAGGCAGACATTTCTGTTCACTATCCGAGGAGTCCAAGTTCCTCTGTAGAGAGGGCTCTCTCTTTCTTTTAATAAAGGGACTATGGACATAGATGGTTGATCCATAGCTGGCTGAAAGCTTTGTATGAACTGATAGAAGTCTTGAGCCAGGTTGAACTATTCCTAACAAGTGGTCAGAGACAGAATTGGGGGGGGGGGGCAAGGTACTGCCAGTTCCAGAGGTCCAGACAACCACAGTCAGCTCCCAGTGATGAGTAACCTCCGTTTTAGACAATGAAGTCCTTCTTATCTTGAGAGCCACCTCACATGTCTGGGTCTGCAGAAGGGCATCCCTGGCCTCCATCTTCTGACCTTGGATGTCTTCCCACATCAGCTCTAAGAGAGTTTCATCTTCCTCCTTGGGAACTGCAAAAAAGGCATCAGACTAAGATGCCTGTAGAATGAAATCTGGACAGTCCTTACTATCTTCACATGGAAGGCCTTTGGCTCAGCAGGATGTGCATGGGCTTGAAGGGGTAATATCATATACCCCCACTAATGCAGAATCCTGGACTAGGGATTGTTAAAGTTCCTCACTAGGCCAGGCATCCTTGAGTCAAAAACAGGGACTTCAGTGCCTAAAGAACTGGATCACTTCTTCTCTAACAGGGACATCCTCAACAAGCCTGTGGGGAAACATGCTGACAGTATAGATCAAGGCCTTTTGCCTCTATCTGTACTGTCTTGCAAGTAAAGACATGGCAAATATTACAAATAGGGATGTTGTGTTCAGAACACACACTAACATATGGTTTTCCTTACGGGGAATTGGTCAGCCACATGCACATGTTCTTTCAGGACCAGATATACCTTAAGATCATAAAACAGTCATCTGACCCCACCAAAAAGCAACAAAGCAAATACTAATGCAAAAAAACTGTAATGAAAATATTTTCCATTGAGGTACCTATCTGTGCTTTGCTCTACAGCAGGTCGAGAATGACAATCTCACAATGCTAATAGTGAATATACATGCAAACAATACTAGCAGCATGAAAGATCTGAAGATGGTGTGGGCAGATGCTCTCATACTGTATACACACTGACACTACAAGGAGATGGACATATCTTTAGCTACGACAGGGAAATGACACTAAGCTCTGTAAACTAGTCCAGATCTCAGGCCATCTGTGGCATTTCTCCCCAGGCCTCCACTAAAAATGGGCTCTGTCCCAGTCAGAGTTTTCTGTTAAACAGATGTTAAATAAATAAAAAATAAAATAATTCCCAGTAAGTACTACTGCAACAATATTTCATATGACAAATGTCATCTGGTATTGGTAAATGCATAAAGAAGGAGAACAGAGACACATCGATCACATGTGGCCAGTTTCATCAGTATTTATTTTCAGACTCCACAATACCCAAACCATATGATTTATTGACTTATTTCAGTTTGATGACAGAGGAATTCCACTGGACTTAAAAAGAGCCTGTTTTTAGTGGAGGCCCAGGGAGAAAAGCTCCAATGATCAAAATGATCAAAGCAAAATGATGTACATTTTGGGATGTCATTATGTACATGGAGGAACAAGAAAGTTCAAAACTGATGGGATGTTTTTAAATGTGGTCTTCTCTGTTAAATAACAGTAACTTGCTTATCCTGTGTTCTACTTTGTTGGACTGCAGAGTTGTGCCTCATGTAAAGGTAGGTAACAATACACTCCACAGAAACAAGCCACTAAAATCAGCTCTGTCAACAGTATTAGCATCCTGTATTATCCACCTTTACAGCTCTCTGTCTCTCCACTCAACCTTGCTGCTACCTGTTGTTTTACGAACCTCAGTGCACGAGAAGTTACCCACTACTTGAGAAAACCACCACAGACCATCCACTGGCAGAAAACAGAAGCCTTTACTTTTCTCTCTTTTTTAATTTCTCCAAATCTTTTGGGTTTCTAATACCATGATGGAAATGGACCCTATTCCTAAGTCAAAGTACGACTAAAGTTCATGAAATTAGTATTGTTTCAATCTTTGATGCTAGCCAGAAGTGCTCTCAGCTCCCGCAATGTGCTCATTAATGACTCCTTCTGCAATTCATACAGAGTTACATGTATTGGTAACATATCTAAATATGATTGTACATTCTTTTTTATAAGATGTGTTACTCCTACACAGTGGCGGCTGGTGACTTCAAATTAAAGGGGGGCTGCAGGAGACAGCTGAATGGGTGGGGCCAATGGGGAGGGGTGTGACCAACTAGAAAGGGGTGGAGCTATGCTCCAAACCACAGCAACTGGAACTTTAATTAAATACTCTGCCCTGGGTGCCAAACCGTCATTACAAGAGTCCAATCAAGACAAAATAAAGTGTAGAAGAAAAAATATTTCAATGCATTGGCTACATGACAACTTACTTAATATCTAGAGAGAAACACAAAGGTTGTGAGGCATGAAAAATAAATTGCTTTTTAAATACATTACTGGAATGCCAGTCAAAATCAAGTATAAAAAAAAAACAAGCAGCACTCAGCTCAAATCACTTCTCCTTGCACTGCAGTTCTAATTATAATTTACATTCAGCTTTATAAAATTACCAAGTAACATGCTGAAAGTAGCAATCTCTGATACTACCACTTCCACTATCCAAAAAAGACCTGCTGCCTGACAACAACTATCTACTTGTTTCATGGAGAAACAATGATCAAAGTAAAAAATGAACAGCGAACAAGAAACAAGCTCAAGATAAATTGCTTAAAGGATTACTGCACAAGTTATGGACCACACATGATAGATTGGCATTCTGTTTAGTTTACGGGTAAAGCCTGCAAAAATAACTGCAAGTCTTCAACAAATGTAATGAGCTTCTGAAAACACTGTAATCCTGTCCTTTATTACAAATACTGTCATATGCATTTCAATACCCAAGGCTTATACGTTATCTAGTTATGTAAATATGCTCTGCATGGCAACAATGAAAAGGCTTTCAATGTTGGTAATTCTTTAACAGTATGCTTACTAAAGCTTACTTGCATCTTACAATCTCCGACAAGCTTACCATGATGGTCATTAAAGCATTGCTACTTTAATACAGAGCAACAGGACACTGCAACAGCATGCATTTTCTTTTTTTTTTTTAAAACAGGTTTATTGTTTTAACATACAAGAGAAATATCATAACAATTTTATACAAGTAATTAAAAATAGATATGATTATAACATTCAACAAAACAACTAAAGTATTTACAAAGACATCCACTACAATCAGATCAATTAATTAAACTAAAATACCATGCTATTGAAATTAGGATTTTTTTAACAAATTTTGTAAATTATCCCATACAATATAATAAGATGTTTTTCTAGTTGTTCTTGACCTAATTGTGTTTATTTCTATATGGCACACTATATTCATAACATTTTTAAATTCATTGAACGAAGGAGGTGTATCTGAAATCCAATTTCTGGTTATTATTTTCCTAGCCACTGCTAGAATAGACCATAACAAGGGAAGCTTAACCTTTTTAACACTTTGAGGTACAGGTGTGTTGAATAATATAAGAGATTTAGAAATAATGAAATTATCTGTAAAAAGAGCCTGCAAAAATTCATTAATTGACTTCCAGTATTCTTTCAATTTTATACAGTCATAAAACATATGAGCCCAGTCAGCATTAATTTCTACATTACATCTCTTACATAGATTATCTTTATTATTTATTTTATTTATCATAACAGCATGCATTTTCTGAATAATAAGAAGCATAAATCAACAGTATAAAAATATGACAGAAAACCAGAACATTCTGCAAAATCAAGGACATGAAAAGCCACGGTCGTACTTGTGGTCTACACCTTGGATGGGGGAATACTCTGTACACTTACACTGCATAACTGCCCCTTGTCTTGCTTGGACACATCTAGAGCCACTACAATGGGGAGTGGGGTGCAACAAGTAGGTCACAGTTTGAAATGTCTCTGGCTGACGGTGATGGCTCTGACACTCATACCTCTCAATCTCAGAGCAAGAAATCTGGACAAAGTCATACATAGAAGTGGGACACAGGCCCAAAAATAAAGACACTTTTTAAATATTGCTCTTATAAACTTAGAAAGATAATAGAATAGTAGTAGGTCTTGCATTAGTATGAATTTTTGAAGGGTATGAAATCTGAAACTCAAATATCTGCCATTAAATCACATTCACTGAATATACAAATTCAAGACCCATACTCTTGCCCATATTCATCCACTGTCCAACTGCTCCCAAACAATTCTCTGATACTTGCACAACTTTTTCCATTCAAAACATCACAATCTTAGTTACATTATCAGCATGTGACAAAAAGTAGGAAACAAAAGGCTCTTATAAAAAATAAATAAACGAAAAAAGACAGAAACATGACATTGATTATGCCACAGTAGATTATTTGAACATGGAAGACCAAATTATGCAATGCCTCATTTAAGAGTCAACTTTGCTGAACATCTCTTTTTATTATCCCCTCATCAGCCAACCAGCCATTCAATAAACACCTGAGGTGAGTACTAGAATAAACAGACCTAATGTAATGCACAAATGTATCACCAAGCAAGTTCCAAAAGCCTAACATCACATGACAGCAAAATATCATCATCAGTACCTGACAGAATAACATCTATCACTTTCTTTATCAGAGCCAACATATCCTGTCCACAAGTTCCAGATGCACTGAACAGGCCATCACTTAAAACTTCACACACACCATTCCCATCACTTAAAACTTCACACACACCATTCCTAAGTGCAGCTGCATTATCTTGCTAAATATTTTATATTTGGATTGCATAATAATACTGAACACAAGTTTTCCAGCTCTATTTTATTCCCCCTTCTTTCAAATAAATACAGGCAAAACTCTTCAGTTTCAGGTTCTGAAATACCAGTCCATAATCCTTCACTGAGCAGTGCCAACAAATGTAATGTAGCTTTTCTTCATATGTAGTTACTAGTCATGCAGCCCAGGAGACCATTGAGGAACCTCTTCCAAATTCTCAGTTGCCATTAAACACTGTCTGGTTAGTGACTTGCTCAATGTCACACTGCAGGCAAATGAAGGTGGAAAGATTCAAACCCTGTACTATTGGCACAGGAAATAGATCATTAACATCTCAGAGCTTTAGTCCTCTGTACTAACTGTCATAGTTATATGACAATCATGTATAAAAGCTATAGCCAAACCACTCATTCCAGAAACACTATCATTATTAATTATTTTCAACATCATGTCTATCTCCTTCATAGATGGGCTTCTGCAGCCTCTCGCTGGTCTCCATGCAATACAATCAATAGGAGCAACAAAATCTTAAAAGTATATTGTCATCTGACATACGTGAAGGCCACTGAAAGAATATCATCCTTAGAAACCTTCAATTTACCATTAACTTACATCAAACCATCAATTACATTCTGATGCCACTGCACACATTTCCTAAGCAATGAAGTAACCAAGTTCTTAACTTTAAAAAATAAGGATGCTGATGAAGTAAATCACACATTTTTTTTCCTGTTTAATTCATGGAATTCTCTCCCTTCATCAAAACTACCAGCAACATCAGCAGGAAATATTGAGTTCATCTTTCACAGTATGCCACAACAAGAAGTCTTGAACTCTTTCCATCTCACTCATTCCACCCTCCCATATTCTCTCCAGTCCTTTTTCTTAAAAGCCATTTACCTTTGAGTCTAGGTATCATAAAATGTTTTATACATTGATGTTGCATCCATAAAAGGCAAAAAAAATTCTCTCAAGTTGTCACCTGCAGCCACTCAGCAATAAAACACTTTACCCACTGATCCAGCTGTACAGACATCATATCAATGCCATACCCCCCACATAATGCACAATAGTTGGAAAATCCAATCACCAAACTCTCACCTCTTATTTCCTTAAGATAACTACAGTACATAATATACATCACAGTATTTAAAGAAACCTGTGATGGGTAAATACATGCCTCCATCTCATACTTAAATCCCAGTCTGCCATCAGACATTAGTACAATTAAATATTGCATCCCTTTATATCACTTTTCTTATACAAATCCCACTTGAGTTTCCCTTTCAAAAATATCCATATTAATCAACAACAATAACTTGACATTAACAAATGAGTGCAACTGCTGAGTATGATCTAAATATGCATTAATCACAATAAGCTTAAGGATTTTCCATTGTAATCAAACATGCAACACTGGTATAATGTAACATTGAAAATCTGCATGTCTCTGTTCTGGAAAAAAATACAATCTCAGAACACACATCCACCCCAAGGATCCATACAATAATAACTACAACTAATCCCTCTGGATGTGAGAATGAAACCTAATAACCAGAAAACAATATCCTCATGCCACCCTTTATACCAATTATGTGTGTGTGTGTGTGTGTGTGTGTGTGTGTGTGTGTGTGTGTGTGTGTGTGTGTGTGTATAATTAACAACTCATTGAACATCTGATTATACTAGCATTCAAAGAAAGAAGGAAAACATTAACCATTCCTTTACTATTTAATTTTCATAGCTGCTGTCTACCTTTCTTCTTATGCATTTGTACTGTCATAGTAACTGATCCCCCAACACACACACACACACACACACACACACACACACACACACACACACACACACACACACAGTAAACACACACACACACACACACACACACACACACAGTAAACACTAAGCACCATACATTCAAACAGTAAACACTAAGCACCATACATTCAAACAGTAAACACTAAGCACCATACATTCAAACAGTAAACACTAAGCACCATACATTCAAACAGTAAACACTAAGCACCATACATTCAAACACTAAGCACCATACATTCAAACACTAAGCACCATACATTCAAACAGTAAAAACTAAGCACCATACATTCAAACAGTAAAAACTAAGCACCATACATTCAAACAGTAAAACCGAAGCACCATACATTCAAACAGTAAAAACTAAGCACCATACATTCAAACAGTAAAAACTAAGCACCATACATTCAAACAGTAAAAACAAAGCAGACATACATTCAAAAAGTAAAAAGCACCATACACTTACCTGTCTGTTCTCCATAATATCCAACCAACGTACATCCTGCCCGCGCAATACTCCAAAGAAAAGACCCGCGAGATTGACATCCAAACCCCTAATTCCCGACTAGACCCGCGAGATTGAAATCCTAATTCCCGACTGCTGCTGTTGCAGTCCGGCCCCGATGCATTCTTCCAGCGAGTCTGTGCACTTTAAAAGTGCACAGACATCTCCTTGTGTTTCCCTATCGGGACTGCCGGACTGCCTGGAGCATGCGCATAGACTCACAGTAGTCGGGACTACTGCGCATGCGCGAAGTCCGCGAAATTTTAAAAACTTTTTTTTTTCTATTTTTTATTTTTATTTCTTTTTGTTTTGAGGGGGCTGCAGTCCGGCAGTCCAATAGCATGGGCCGCCCCTGCTCCTACTACTACTGAAATTGTGTGGGTATCCTTCTTCCACACTGCCCTCATTTCTGCCTGCAAATCCTCGTATTTTACATCTCTCTCTCTCTGTACATAAGACACTGTAGTCACTGTGTATAGCAGTTTTAATGACCAATGCTACTTTTGTCTTCTTTTCATGGACTACTATATCTGCTTTTCTCGCATCTATCTTTTGAACTGTTGGTAATGGGTGATCCCATGTGATATAAACTTCATCGCTTTCTATAATGCTCTATGGCTCATGTTTCCAGGGTTTTTTTATCCACTTCAATACCACAATGTTTGCACAATCCCCAATGCAACAGTCTTGACATATTATTATGCCTTTCAGTATACAGTCCTTCTGCCATTAAGATGTGCAACTGTATCCAATTCTGTTTTACAAACCTACATTTGTCTGTTTCTCCCACATGTTCAACGGACTTTGTAGGCAGTCCACTGTCTTGGGATGCCAATATTAACCTTTCATCATTTGGTTGAAATTCACCACTCCTTAACCATTCCTGTGTTCAGTCCGGACCAATATGAGGTTGTTCCAAGATTTTTCTATACTTGCAACTATATTTATGCATTTTCCACATTTCCTGCCTTTTCATCTGATCCTTCAACATATATTCTTTCTTTTGCTTTAGGCACATTCAGTAGCTGCCTGATTTTTTATCTACTACTGGTTTGATTTCCATTCCTGCTTGATGCCAATATGTCGCTGCTAAACTAAGCAGGGAAGTTATCTTAGACTTATTCTCCTCATGTTTCAAAACTTTCAATGCGTTTGGGTCTTGTGAGGTCAGAAGATATGATCTATACATGTAATCAATTTCAAGGAGGCCCATACCTCTTTCAGAATGGGAATATATAATCTTGGTATGCAATGATTTTTATAAATCATTTGATGAGCACGAAGCATTCTTCCTGTTTTCCTGCCCAACCTATCCAGCACTTTTTCAGGCCTGTCAATCACTCCAAACCTGTAAGTTCTACATATGTTCTAAAGTTTTTCTACCCATGCTGATATTTTTAGTTTATTATTTGCAATAGTGCACGATTAGATCTTGATCTGTTATAATACTGCATGTTGCTTTTATCAATCTATGTTTCTGAGTACTTTTGTTGATCTGTTCCCTCTTTTATACTCTTCTAACAGTGATACCTGTCTTAACTGCTTTATAGTTTCTCTATTCATTAATTCCATGATGGCATTCGATTTCTCCCCTTCCTTTTCCTTACTGCCCTGTGTTCTTGTGGTAAGACTTTATCTGTTATTAAATTTAGTTGCACAGAGTAATGTATCCTATTTACTTCTGATATATCACATGAATTTCTATGAACAGTCCTAATTACCGTGTTAATTTGTTTTATCAAACTTTCAACTTTTTGGGTTTTATTAACCTTATGTAGTCTATTTCTTTCATTGATCCTAATATGTCTGTCCATCTCTATTAAATCAAGCAACTCTTCTCTTAGATCATTTTCTTCAAAACTGAGGGCACATTCTTTGTTCTCCATTTCCTACGGGCATTCTATAGAAAGTTCCAGAGCATCTTTCTGTGCCACATTCTCTTCAGTTTCATCCTGTGTCATCTGTTGCTCTTTCATATGGGAACTCACTGGCCTATCGCTCCACAACTTTGACTGCGTCAGAGTAGCCACAGCTTCCCGTTCCTTCCCTTGCTGTTCAACTCCAGCTGAACGTTTGTACTGGTTTCCTATGGAAGGTTCCAAAGTACCTTCATATGACAACTGATCAGATGCTTCCTGCTCCACTGGTTTCTCTTTAATTTGGGTGTCCATTGCTCTATCCTGCTGCAATGTTATCCGAGTTAAGTTTTCTACACTAATTCCTTCACCTCTCAAGTAATCTATAACCTCGGTTTCTATTTCTTTGACTTCTCCATTACTAATCTTCTTTTTTACTTTTCCCCTTTATTTTCTTATTTGTTGCATTGTAAAATTTTCCATGTCCAGATGCCTTTGCCTACATTTATTTTCAAATATCTTTGGTGCTGCTCTTTTTGAACTGATTAGTTTTGCTTTCTCCTTTGCATAAATATTGCACCATATTAAATCTCTCTTTCCCATGTCCATACTTCTTCAGAGGTCTCCTGCTCCTACCTTTTCTCCTTACTTTGGGAACTTATTGTTCATCATGCTGTCATTTAACCTGTGTTTGACTTTCTATGCTAAATCCTTCACTTTGCAAGTATTCCATACCTTTTCCTTCTATTTTTTTTAAACTTCTGCTTGACTAATGTTCTGTTCTATGTCCCTTCTTTGTGATTTTATTTTTTATTGTGCAATTTTCCATATCTGGATGGCTGTCGGTATTTCTCTTCGAATATCTTTCAGGATGCCTTTTTTGTGTTGATTAATTTGGCTTTCTCCTTTGCATGATTATTGCTCCATATCAGATCTCTATTTCATTCCCCATGTCCATATTTCTTTTTTATACCTTTCAAAAATCTCTAGATTTTGTTCTTTATATTTTTGCACTTCCTCGGTTGCTTCTTTTTCCAAATGTCCCGAGGTTTTTGTTCTATATAGTGTTTTTCATGGATCTATTGTATTAATGAACACACATTTGCATTTGAAACTTCTGACATTTTTTCTTGTGGAAGTATTTTTCTTTTCTCTAATTTCTCTCAATCTTTTCATATATCTTTTGTCAGAAAATTCTGGGCTTCTAGCATAATAGTAACAATACAGAATTGCTTTCTTATCCTCAATAGTCCACTCTATCGTCTGTATCACTCTTTTCTGGCCTATCAGTTTTTGTGATTTTTGAGGACTGTTACTTCCTTCTACAACAGGGGGGGGGGGTTCATCCTCCCCCTGGACCTGGACTTGCCCCACTGTAAGAATGTTTCTGTGTCTTGAGGATTCTACACGGTCATTATTTCCAGTCCTGGCACCAGTGCGCCAACCAGGATTGGGCACTTTTTTATCCTGGGTCTCATGCACCTAGCTATGTTTTTCTATTTAACCTACTTCTGTCCATGATATATGCTATATAAAATACAGTCTCTACATCAGTGCTGTCTTGGTGAGATTTGGTGAAAAACAGGGTCTACCTCATGAAGATACTCACCACGGCTTGAGGATGGATTCAATTCCAGCAATACTACTCTACTCGCTAATTTATCATCTCCACTCTATGAAGGTGAATAGCTGAAGCGCCAGGAGGGTTAAAGGTTTCTGTTTTTCTCTAGTGGATGGTGTGTGGTGATTTTCTCCAGTTTGCCCCCAGTCATGTTTCTCATATGTCTATTGTTCTAGACCTTGCTAGTGACGGTTACTGTAACCCCCGTCTGAATTTCCTACATACACTTCACTAAACTGTTTAAATGTATGTCTCTGACTGCCTTGCAGAACAGAAGCATCTGTTACTGGTACCCTAAGATGTTGCAATATCAATTTTTTGAGTGTACCCATTCATCCAGTACTGATAATAACTACTTTCACTTAATGTTTTAAACCTCCTTTTTAACTTTGAAAATCAGTTGAATAACTGTTGTGTTAACACATGGTCACTGACCCATTGCAAGAAATAGTAACCTGGCTGGCATGGATGTCAAATCAGATTTTGCCCCAGCTGTAATCAGCTTCATAGCACTGGGTAGCTTTACTTATTTATTTCATTTTCAATTTGTTAATCAAATGGGTAGACGCTGATCAATCTAAACCTTTCCAGCCACAACCTGGGTCTGAAAGAACAGCGCATAAAGGAAGTTTACAAAGGGTACACAAAACATTTACAGAAGATTTACAAAGGTATAACATAAGTATTTTTACAAGAGTGTGACAATATAAATTCACAATCATGTTAATTAGATTAAAACAAGAAAATATATTCAAAATTATATACATTAACATTTATATGACAGATTTGATAATTATTCACAAAGACAAAAAAAGGTAATAATGTATCAGTTTTAAGTTATGCTAACTTATGTTAAATGTTATCAAGTGTCAATCGTTAGGCAGTGTAAAAACTGCATAATACACACAGACAATGAATTAAGAGTTGATATTCACAGTAAGATCTGAAACAGCTGCAGGAATCTTAACATTAGAAAACTTCTCATTTAAAACAAAACAAAGGTGTGCGAGTACCACAAAGCACCATCCAGACATATACATGTACCCACCAAACAACGTATTTCGAGGTTGTGAAAAAATCAGTTCCAAAACTTCTTAGATCTAAAAGAATTGGGTATTAGCATAAATGCACTATCACAACATCACTACCTTCTCATTTAGCAAGGAGTCACCAGCCTATTAGCCATAAGCCTTCCACTTCCACAACTCAGAGAATACAAGTAGAAATGTTAAAACATTCCAATAACTGGTGACTCAATTTGTTAGTCAAACAGACACCAAGGAAAGGATAATCGTTCTTTGTCTCCAAGCCACCAGGAACAGTGAAGTCATGAGGGCGGCTCAGTCCCTCACACTAGGCAAAGTTGAATATGACATGTTGGTTGTCCAAGCGGGATGAATGATTTGTGGTGCATAACCCTGATAGACATTCCAGATCTCACCATGCATATGCTGGATGAAGGCAAAACTCTGGTCCTGAGTGGAATCCTACCTTTGCACATAATGATGCCTAAGCACAAACACAAGAGAATGGACTAAAATAATAGGTTAAGTAGCTGGTGTCATTCTAGGGGAATCCAGTATGCGTCAGCCTGGAAGAAGATGGAAGATAGGGCAACCTACATTGCTACAAACAGATCACACCTCTAGCTTCATGATGGGTCCCCTTCAGAATCTCGATGTTTCAGAACATCAAACTGCATATGGTCGAGGCCATATGATCAAGGTTCCAAAATGTCAAACTGTTTGCACCAAGATTAATATACAGTGGGGATTTTCCCTTTTCCCCACTGTAGTGCAATGTTGGAGTTGGTATATATAATTAGTAGGGAGTATGTGGGAGATTGCACAGGGACTTATCTCCCTGCAAAATTCACGGTTTTGTGTGTGTTTGTAGTTTTTGATGTTCCATAATGTCAGTCATATGGGTTCAACCATATACATTTGGAATTACAGAAAGTCGGTACTATAAAGTAGGACCCACATCATGCCTTCCTCTTACTGAGCAAAGCCCTTTCTGTTCCCACCATGCTTTAAACCGAGAACATAATTAAAAAAAGAGCACTGCAAATCCTAATTTTTATCACATCATGATTGGTCTTCTCAATGCCTAAAGTCTTAAACTGTTTAAACTTCTGGCTCCCCTGCATCCAGAAACATCCATGTCGTTTTGTAATTGAGGCTTTGTTTAGTGTAAGGATAACACTCCCTCATTCCCTGGATTTAGCACTTTTCATGCCTTCAGACCCAAGGGACACTGTGCAAAGTCTCTATAGTTGTCAGAGAATATCTCTAGACAAACTCTCCATGACCCTAATAATGAACTTATTGAAAACCAACCTGCCCTTAATAACTATCAATTTACAGCCAGCTATAGGACACCATCCACCAAAAAAGACTTGCTTAGTGAACTTACCTTATCAAAATACTTTTACATTGGGCAATTTCAATTAACTGGTGTACCTACACCTCTAAAGTTGGGAACATTCAAGGATTCTTAGCCCAGGTGAATGATAACTCCTTAGCCAACTAAGAACCAGAACATTCTGGAGCTGGTACTCACTAACACAGCCTTTTAAAAATACTAAATTGCTTAAATTCTGTGATGAGTTATCAAAGTATACTTGCAAAGCCATAACTTGCCATGGACTACAACTTCTACTTTTTCACCTGAACTCTACTCCCACACAGAAAGTATACATAGTTACCAATCCACTCTATGATCAAACAAAATGGGAAATTGTGGTTCACTACTATAAATACATTGTATATACAAATAACTTGTAGAAGTCCCATAACAAATCCACCCATATTAAAAATGTGATAAAAGATCAACAAGGAACTAAACATGACCAACAGAAAGACCAAAGCTGAATACGAACAAAAACTGGCATCAGAAGCCAAACATAACTACAAATCCTTCTTTAGTCATTTTAGTAAACTGAGAAATAACACCTTCCAGTGTGTAGAAGTAGTTCAAATGGAACTACTTGATCTGACCCCTAAAGGCACAGCTACTGTACTTGCAAACAAATTTAGTATTAATTTTACTCCAGAAAAAGTCACTGAAATTTTGCAAATCCCCCAAGTTCCTCTCACCTCCCAATATCACTATGTTCTAAAACTAAAACCATAAATTCCATAAACTCAGACAATTTACCTGGATGGCTAATTAATAGAACCCGACAAGCTTGTGCATTCGGCACCCGTTAAACTTAGGTCTAGCCGAAAGATATGGCCCTGAGGTTTGGAAAACACCTGTAGTGGTGTCCCTGACTAAAGGAGGCACTACCACAAACCCTGGGAATTACACAATCATCAGCTTTACTTAATTTGTAAGACCATAGAACATGTCATTCCTGACTTCATAAACTATGACATTAAAATCTTAATACAATTGGACCCACAACAGTTTAGTTTTGTCAAGGACACACCATACCTACTCACTTTGGTTAAATTGTTATGGTCTCTCTGTACCCTGCGATAATCTAGACAGACATATCATGCAGCAACAAAAGGACTTAAGGGTTCCTGATGAAAGATTACTGGCCTAAAAACCCTTAGCTTCCAAGACAGACTAGAAGCCCAATCCCTATACATTGTCTGTTATAGACTGAGCATAGAGATCTGTGCCTGGCATTCCATGTCATAATAGACCACACCCTAATGGAGGTCTTACATCTTCACAGCATGAATGGTTGCACAAACACCCAAACCAAGGATGTGAATCTTCATCAACATATAAATAAAATACACTTGAGGGATAGATTCATCACTCAATGGTTGCCCCATTTCTGTGGCAAATAGCCCTTGCATGTTAAGCAGAGTGACACCTTTACCTTCCAGACGACTGGATGGGTGCCTGCAAGTTCATCACTGGCGTGACATGCTTTTCCATCCTTGAAGTGGGAGATACATCTTGGACTTCCGACTTGCTCATTTTGCAGCTCCTATGAACTCTTTCAAAGGTTAAAGAATCCAACTGCTTAAAAATACGCACACACTTTACCTCACCATTTTCAGACACTAAAATGTCCTACTCTAATATGAAGCAGATTGCATTACATTATATGTAGATAATCTTTAATCAAGACATTTTTGCATTTAGGCATTGTTTTAATAAGAAATTACCTTTCATAGGTAGTTACTAAGTATGCAGTTCAGGAGATCATTAAAGAAGTGCTTAGCCCTAGTTAAAAGAGTTGTTCAAAGGTACACGGTACCCTTGGCACAGGAAGCACTTCATTAACAGGTCAGGGATTACATCCTTTGCACTAGAAGACTGAGAAGCAGAGTCCACTTCAATTTTGACGGCTCACACTTTACCAGATTTTTTTTTCTCATAGGCTATTCTGCATATAAAAATATCCTTGATCCTGGTGGAGAAATATTCTGAAAACAACTAGGTATTTCATATTGCTATTACTCCTAATAGTTTCTCTTTTGGTTTCAAATACAAAGCTGAAACACTATTGCAATAAAAAAAATGTATAATAAGGAAATTAACACACACCAGTTCTTTCAATGATATGATTACCTATTTGGTTTACTGATCAATCTTCCACACTTAGAATATTTGGGAAAGTTGGAAAAATGCACTTTCTATAGTCCCATAGGTAGTTACTAGACATGCAGACAAGGAAACTATTATTATGGAGTCTAACTTAAATTCCTAATTGTCCCGAAGCACTACCTGGTTAAAGAATTTGCTCAAGATTATACAGTATACAGATGAAAGAGGAAAGATTCAAACCCTGTACCCTTGGCACAGGAAACAGCTCATTAACAAGTCAGACCTTTAGTCCTCTATAGTAACGACCAGACTGATGACAATATGTTGAGAAATGTTTAGGTAATACTTCAGTCTGTCAGGATATTTTGGACTCTGATGAACAATCTTCTGCTCATGACCTTTAGAAACATAGGACACCTCTTTGTGTAATTCTGGGGAGACTCTCCCTCGCTCTCACTCTGCTGGAAGAATCACAAACAGAAGCTCTGCATTGAAAATAGCCATCAGTCTGAGATAATATTCACTTTGAACAACTGCGACACTCATCCTTTCAGCAACTTTCCACACTCAGTAAAAACAACAAATTATCTGGGTTGTTCAAAACCATTCCTGGCTTCTAATCTGTGGAATTTTGCTGTACTTGCATCCGGACTCCATCTTTACAACAGAGGTGTTTTATCCTTTGACTACATTTCTGTCTAGTTTTTCAGTCTCTCTTTTACATAATTGAAATTGTTAGGCTGGTAATAAAGAAGAATGTGTAATCTATGAATAATCGTCAACAGTAGAGCTGAGGGAATACTTTTCAGATCCCATACAATTGTACATAGTGTATATTTCCCCATTGTGTAAATAACTGTTTTGCTATTCCAAGGACTGTAATTTTGGTCACCAATTACATATGCTCTCAGAATGATATAAACAAGTTTAATATGCAATGTGTGCTTTTTCTTGATTATTTTAAATGGGATTATGAAATATGTTAGAGAATTGGAAACTAGCAACTACCTCTGTGTTACTGTGGGGGGTCAGACAACTAAGCAGAGTTCTTCAGATATTTCATATAGCAGCTTGCTTGGAGTATTCTCCATTCTTCAAAGTACAGATGATCTCAGTGTTGGTAAACAGAAGTGTCAGGAGTGTAGTGTGTGGGGGGGGGGGGGGGGTGCTGGCAAAAACACTAACAATGAGTATTGGAATTTGCTGTTTTGTAGGAATCATGGTTTAATTTTCACTGTTGGGGATCACAGGCTTGGATCTTGTACTACAAAGCAGGAAGCCAGAAGCAAAATGGCAGCACATCTGGGATGGGCTGTTATTGCATCACTTCTGCAAGGGAAATCATCAAACATGGAAACATCAATCAAAATGCATAAACCAAAGGGAATGCATAACTGTCCCTTTGGGAAGTCAACTACCCCAGCTAATTACCATGTTGAAACTATACCCTAAGAGTTGACCCACGGAACTGGGTACGCACGTAGATAGTAGCCTTACCTTCGACGACCAGATGGCCACAGCGGTGAGAAAGTCCTTTTTATGCTGTGCAACATATAAGTAAGTGTATGGCATTTAGGTCCAAAGAGGTCACTATCCCACTGTACTTCACCCTTATCAAACCAAACATACACTACAATACTCCCTTTGTCATGCACCTGACCAAGCATATGCAGCAACTACAGTGACCTCAGAGGTTACTTACATTAAGAATACAAGGCGCAACAAAGAGGATTTATGCAGACCACATTAAGGCCTTTTCTCTCTACTCAGTCTCCTATAGATTCCTGAGGGGTGATCTATGCCTGACTTACAAGACATCCACAAACCCCACACTTAAGAATCTCCTACACATTTGCAAGTCAAAAGTACCACAAATGCAAGGTATAGGGATTTGAATGTTTGTCTGTGATTTAAACAGAACATGCTGGAGAGACAGAGACTGCCCCTCCTATGGGACAGGCTTCCCATCCATGTGGAGCTGGGTTCATTTATTACCCAGTTTAACCACATCTAGACCAGTGTATGGAGAATAGGAAATTTACACCAGGCCTGGTACTCATGTCCCTTATGGCCAGAGGTACCTTATAAATGCCTGGCCCTCAATGTCCTATTTGGATACAGGACATCCATATTCTTTTGGGAAAACTAGATTAGGCTTAGAAAGGCCCCATAGGTCATTAGCCTAGAATTATCTATGAATTCATCCTTTTGACATTTTACACACACACACACACACACACACACACAGTTGGGTATCTCCAGAAGTTTATATATGTTGTTGGGTATCTCCAGAAGTTTGTCTGTGTTATTCTTTTTCTTAAAATTTAAATATTATGTACAATATAGTCATGTTTGTTTTCCTGCATGCCTGACTACTCTTAGGAAAGCTGCAATAAAATCTGATGTAATATTTTAGGTGAGTGATATTGCCTTCAGAATATCCTGGAATTTGAGTGGTAGCATAACACGAGTCTTAAGAATAGTTTTAAACTGTAAATAAGACTTCAATAACAATTAGTTAGATAAATACCTTAAACATTTCCAGTAATGTTTCCTTGCTAACTTCTAGTCTCTCAAAAGGCTGCTTCTCTTTCATGACATTTTTACAAAGGCTCTCCAGTGCTGTGTATTCATTGCTTGACACCCCTCTGAAAGAAAAAAAAAATGAGAAAATACAAGCGATGGAAGGAATGCTGCAGTACTTTAGTACAAAGTGTAACAAAACTGCATAATGGAAGGAAGTGCAACATGTTCTTCAGTACTATTACCTTCTGCTACCGCAGGGAAATATAAAAGCTATAAGCTTGATCTGCCCATTATCTTCCCTAATGCGTTAGGTGCAAGTTTTGCTTATGTCTTCCTATGTGGCATTCAGACAGATTTCTCTGCCTATGTTTTGCTGAATTATTTTATTTTTATTATTTTTTTTATTATGTCACCCATACTCCCCACCAATGCATCACAGTATTGCACAATGCCCAACTTCTACCATGTTCATTCCTGAACCTAGTCTCTTATACCCCACTTTCCTCATACCACTGATGTGGGCTACATCTCCTTTATGGCTGGGTCGTTGACTTCTCAGCAGATGTCACCCCATTGGCTGCTCACATTAGGTTTGGGGAGTGGGGCTCAGTAGGGAGATGGCCCAGGAAGTCTGGGAATTAGAATCTCTACCTGTAGAGTCATCCAAACAAGAGGACTTGAAAGACATTGGCAAAGATAACTGGATAAGTGACTCTCAGGTTAAGTTTGTGATCAAAAGTATTCTGAACAAGCTACATTGTTATACAGAAACAAAGGCTCAAAACTGTACTCCCACACTAGTTACCTCCTAATCAGTGGAGTTGTAGCCAATCGGTGTGCACCTAAGTGATCCAGGATAGAATAGCACCACCAAAGGATGGCTGAAGTAAGCAGAATAAACATCATTGTCTATTTAAAAACGATACTGGCCAGACGTACACAGGAAAAAACATTTACTAACACACACGGCAAAACCAGATAACTAATGACATGCTCATGATGGAGGTTTGTCAGCTTTTCTAAGACACAATTCCAGTCCTATGAAGGAGCAATACCTTTTCTTGGTGGCCTCAGATGAAGGACTCCTTTCAAGAAATGTTTAACAGGATGTGTAGATGCTGGGCAAGAGGATTTCTTTGTGGAAGGCTTTTTAACCTCCTTTAGTATGGTCAGCATATTCTCAGAAAACTGGTGCATGAAAGGTAAAAGAGAAAAATCCTCCATGCAGTCTGCTGCAGTGTTTTTAATTTGGGGTGTAACATTTCCCCCTTATCTAAAGTTAGGAGGCTCATTTGCAAGGGCTGCATGTGAGAATCCATCCTAGAAGTCTGAATGAGAAACAAGGATCAGTAATGTCTGGGCCACAAGGATGTTACTAATAGCATCTTTGGCCCTTTCTCCTTTACTTTTTGAATCATCCTGGGATCAGAATGAATGCATACAGAAATGTAACTGCCCATGTGAAGTAGAAGGAGCAGAAGTTTATTAGCCGTTTGTTGCTTGGACAGAGAAACAAGTTTACGTCTGTTCCACCGCACCTGTAAACACGTTGGAGTAAAAACATCCTCATCTAACATCCTTTTCAGGGGGGGGACTGCATGTGATCTGCTTCCCATGGAGTTTAGCAAGGATGGGTGAAGACTGTCTGGGTTCCTATTAGAACGCCGAAAATGCATTTTGTCAAATGAGTTTTCGTCGACACATACAGAGCGAACAGGCAAAACAGCGAAGCGGCTGTTCAGCGAATTCTTTCCCTGGGAAAGAAGTTGCTTGACCGCTTTGTTGCTTTGCTGTGTTCTGCAGTGTAGTGTGGACCCTTGTACGGTATAGCTCCTGAGCATGAATGTGCAAGAGTTACTGACCTTAGGGTTAGGGTGCGGGTTAAGGTAAGTGCATATGTTTTAAAATGTTTACTTTTTTTTTTTCTGTTAGATGTATGGTTGGGTTACGTGTATATGTGTATTCAGTTTACTGTTTTTTTTTTGGGGGGGGGGTACAATTAGGGTTAGGGTGCATGTGTATGTGTTTGGAAGTGTTTAATTTTTTTTTTTTTTTGGTTGGAACAGCGATTTCTTTCCCTAGGAATGAAAATGCTGTTCTGTGGTTTCGACATTTTCAGCTTTCACTGAAAATGTGTCAACGAAACATCGTTCGCTGTTTTCAGCATTCAGTGTTTCAATACAGACCCGACTGTCCATAGCATCACTTGGGATTAAAGAACTCTCTGTCTGCCACACATGGTCAGCTTGCAGATACCCCATTTGTTGATGTACAATATCAAATTAGAGCTGTCTGTTGCCAACTGCAACACCCTAATCTTTCAGATGGATTTGAAGAATCTGCAGCTGTAAATCAGAGCCATTATCTCCCTTGCATGTATGTGCTTTCTTTGACTTGCATCCCATACCTCTTCTGCTGTGAGGTCTCCTCAGTCTCAGTATGCCATCCAGGCAATGTCTGAAGCATTCGTGGTTAATTTCTGATTGTGAAACTGTTGCTTGATGGTTCCAATTTGGTTGGTTTGATCAGATTATTTGTCTAAAATAGCTCTTTGAAGATACATGGCAGCAGAGGGGTCATCTACGCAAAAGGCTGTGACTGGAATGGTGCAGTGGTGCAGTGGTAGCATTGTCGACTCACAGCAAGAGGTTCTCCAGTTTGATTCTCAGCTGGAGTGCCTTCTGTGTGGAGTCTACATGTCCACCCTGCATTTGTGTGGTTTCTTCCGGGTGCTCCCGTTTCTTACCATGTCACAATAGATATGCATCTAGAGCATTTCTCCCCGGGCCTTCGCTGAAAATTGGCTTAGTTCCAAGTCAGACTTTCCCTGGTAAACACATGTTAAATAAATAAATAGATAGATAGATAAAAATGGTTCCAGATACTATTTAGATACCACAGGGGCTTTCTCATGTACAGTCTGCCCTGGAGGACCATCATAATTGTGGAAATCATCAACTCCACTGGTCACAGGAGTTATCTGGTTGTTAACCATTGTTTGCAGAGTTATTTGCTTTCTGGAGGGAGACAGATCTTCAGGTTGCTGGAATTCAGTAAGGACCCAAGGAACACGACTTCAGCAAAGGGAGAGATTTGACTTAAGAATGTTGAAGGAAACCCCAGGTTTTAGTGCACAGTGCACTTTGCCTCATCTTGGGGCAGAGCTAGAATGAGGTAATCATTTTGTTTGGTGTAAATATGAATGCCTTTAAGTTTTGCAAAAAGCAAAGCATTCTGTAAAAGACCTGGGACACTAGACAAACCAAAGCGAAAGGATATAAACTAACAGTGGGACCCCAACCTCAAATCTGTGGAGCATCTGTGGTCACTGTGCATCAGTATGTGAAGGTAGACATCTTAGACATTCAGGATAACCATCAGGGCTTGAGATAATGGGTGTGGTAAGAGGACATTCAATGTCAGAAATTTGACTTTTGGGAGCTTTATATAGATACATAGCCTTGAAATCCTGGAACAGCATTCCATGGGCCCTTCCTTTCCGGGCACTACTGAGTCTTGAGAGTAGAGGCCTCTGTTCCAATCCTGCTTTGGCACAGGCTCTGTGACCCCTAGTTGGAAAAGCTGTTATAGTGGGGGGACAACTAAATGTACTTGGCATGGGTGAAACGTCAAGATTTTTTTGTTTAGTTAGGAATGGAAATTTGTAACCCTGAGATATTTTGCAATCCTGCCAATAGTGTCTGCAGCACCCATTGTCCTTTGTGATGCTTTCTATTTCTTATGCACTGGGGTTACCCTTCCTGATATCTTTAGTTGGGATGAAGGCAAGGAAACAAGGCAGGGATGAGGGATTTAGTATTTCTTTTTTTTTTATAATCGAGGCTGCTCCCTAGGGTGTACTGGGCCCTGGGGAGTGCAGGTTACTACTTCTGGTATCCCTGTCATGTTTTCTTATACTGCTGCTTCCTATCCTTGGATTACTTACCTTTTACTTATTTATTTTATTTATTTTACTTGATATTTGTTTACCAGGGTGGTCTGCCTGGGTCTACAGAACCTGTTTTCAGCAGAGGCCCGGGGAGAAAAGCTTCACATACAGTACAATACAAATACAAGAAATAAAAAGTCAAAGTTTGCTACCCAAGGAAGAACGCTCCTGTAATAAATAATATAACCAAAGTAGCAAAAAGTACAGTTTTGTACCTACCATAAATGTAGATGTTCGAGGATTCCATTGCTGCAGTCCTTACTATTGGGTATAGTCCGCGTCCAGTCGGCCCGAATACCAGAGTATAAGGCTGACGTCGGTCAGGGCGCATTAGACTGACGTCAGTACGTCAGGGTACTAATGCGCATGACCGACGCCATATCCTCAGTCTTTTCTTGCCCCAGATGTCAGAAGACCCTAAAAAGACAAGGCCCAAAATACCTGCACCAAAAACATGTACAAAAATATAAGCATGTAAACTCACCTACACAACCACCCCTAAACACAGAGGGGAAGGAGGGAGGGTAAATTGGACTGCAGCAATGGAATCCTCGAACATCTACATTTATGGTAGGTACAAAACTGTACTATGTTCTTCGTCTCCCATTGCTGCAGTCCTTACTATTGGGTAGAATCCCAAAGCAGAGGTAAGGGAGGCTGGCAAATCATAAAGAAGTAGGAGCTGACAACATGCCTTGCAAAACAGCTGTGGCAAAACCAGCCCTAGACTTAGAGTAGATAGGAAGGTGATAATGCTTAGAGAAAGTATGCACTGAACTCCAAGTAGCTGCTTCCAAAATATCCTTAGTTGCCACCCCTCTTAGAAATGCTGTTGAAGTGGCAGTAGCCCTAGTGGAATGAGGCCTAATCCCAGCTGGAATCTCCTTGCCATGATGGGAATAACAAAATGCAATGCAAAAGCCAATCCACCTAGAAATAGTTTGTTTTGACACAGGCTTGCCCTGTGAACTCAAAGCAAAAGAAACAAACAACTGCTGAGACTGCCTAAAATCCTTAGTCCTGCTTAAATAATAACGCAATTGCCTGTGTACATCTAAAGTGTGCAAAATCTTTTCCCTTTATTTTGGGGGTCTGCATAAAACGTAGGCAAATGAATAGTTTGGTTTAAAGCCACACTAGAAACCACCTTAGGCATAAAGGAAGGATTAGTACGTAATGATACCCTATCCTTATGGAAAATCAAAAATGGCTCTACTGCCATAAGGGCCTGCAACTCAGACACCCTTCTTGCAGAAGTAATAGCCAAGAGAAAAGCAGTCTTCCATGACAAGTATTTCAATTCAGCAGTAGCCGCAGGCTCAAAAGGTTGTAGAGTAAGTTTTTCCAACACAAAATTGAGATCCCAAGCAGGAGTAGGAGCTCTACGTGGGGGCCTTATATTCTTTGCCCCTCTAAGAAACTGCTTGAACAAAGGATGCGAAAACAATGGTGGGCCACAATCATAGTGAGCCGAAATTGCTGCAGCATGAATCTTAATAGAAGAGAAGGACAAACCTTTGTCCAATAACTCAGTAAGGTATTGAAGAGCCGCACTCAAATTAGGCTCAGAAACCTGCAAATTCTTTGCTGTACTCCAAAATAAAAATCTCTTCCATTTTTCTGCGTACACTTTCCTTGTACTAGGTCTTCTAGCTTCCATAATCACATTTAAAACTTGTTGAGGAAGTTGAGACCTGCTGTGCTTCAACACAGAATATGCCAGGCTGTTAGATGAAGAGAGTGAAGCTTGACATTGAGCAGATGACCATCCTGCTGAGATAACAGATGAGGAATCAGAGGCAAAGGCCATGGAGGCTTCCTTACCAGACTCCGGAGGAGTGGGTACCAGTGTTGCCGAGGCCAATCTGGAGCTATCAAAATCATCCTTGGCCTGTCTTGTCTGACCTTTAATAGTACCTTTGGAAGAAGAGGTAGAGGAGGAAAGGCATACACATGAAGGTTTTTCCAACTGAAAGACAGAGCATCCACTTTCCAAGCTGTGTGATGAAACCCCTTTGTGCAATACTGTGGCAGCTGGTGGTTTAGTGGAGAAGCGAACAGATCTATGTCTGGAGTTCCCCATGACACTGTCAATTTTGAAATACATGAAGATCCAGTTTCCACTCGTGGGGATCCATGATTTGTCTGCTTAACACATCTGCTAAGGAGTTCTGTGCTCCTGGCAGAAACCTTGCCTGAAGAGTTAGTTGCAAGCTTAGCGCAGTCTCCCATAAAATCATTGCTTGCCTGCATAGAGGATAAGAATGTGTTCCCCCTTGCTTGTTGATGTACCACATGACAGTTGTGTTGTCTGTTAGAATCAACACCTGCCCCGGAAGAAGTAACTCCTTGAAAGCCATTAATGCAAACTGGACTGCTAACATCTCCTTCATGTTGATATGTAGATGCAGTAGTCTGGCAGGCCACTTGTCTTGTATCCACTTTCCATTTAGATGAGCTCCCCAAGCAATGTCCGAGGCATCTGTCGTTAAAATCTGACTCGCCTCTGGCCGGGTCACAGAGAGTCCCTTGTTTAGGTGACATTCCTGAGCCCACCACAAAAATTCTGTTTGAAGGCAAGGTATAATTTGAATGACAGTGTCCAAATCCTGGCAGTGCTGTGTCCATACATTTTTGAGATACCATTGTAGCTTCCTCATATGCAGTTTGGCATTGGGAAGCACCAGAATACAAGATGCCATGAACCCTAATGCTTGAAGGACTGTCCTTGCAGTCAGCACGGACTGATGAGATAGTTGATGGAAGTAAAGTGATAGACTCTGTTGTTTGTCCGGGGTTAAAAAGGCCATCTGGGCTGCTGTATTCAGTCTCACACCCAGAAAGCACATGTCTTGAGAGGGTACTAGACTGGACTTTATTTCGTTCACAGAATACCCTAGGCATCTTAGCACTGCTATAACATGTTCCAGATGCTGTACAAGGTCTTCCTTTTCTTGAGCCAGAATCAGGCAGTCGTCCAAGTAAGGATAGATTTGAATTCCTTGAAGCCTGAAGTAAGCTATCACTGGAGCCAGAACCTTTGTGAATATTCTGGGCGCAGTAGATAAGCCAAAGGGCAATGCAGAGAACTGATAATGAGAATTTCCAGCTCGAAACCGCAGATACTTCCTGCAACTTAGCCTTATAGGCACATGAAGGTAAGCTTCCTTGAGATCTACAGTTACCATCCAGTGATCTTTGCCCAGCAGAGGTAAAAGCTGTTGTAACGTCAACATCCTGAACTTGGGAATGTCCAGAAAAGTGTTGAGGAGAGATAAATCCAAAATTGGTCTCCACGTGTTCCCTTTCTTTGGTACTAGGAACAGGCGAGAATAAAATCCTAGGCCCCTTTCTGATACAGGGACTGGCTGAATGGCCCCTATCTGGAGTAATTGAGAAACTTGCTTGTGAGCCTCTTTTCTTTGTGGAGGAGGAACGTCTGGCATGCCTTTGAAAGGGGGCATTGTATGGAAATAAAATCTGTAACCGTGGTGAATGATATCCAACACCCATTTGTCTTGAGTAATTAAATCCCAATTTTCTTTGAAAAGAGACAGTCTTCCTCCCAAAGGAGCTGCCAGACGGGAATCTACTGGCAGCTGAAAAGACAGGTCATTGGGTCTGTTAACGAAAGGACTGACCCCTGCCCTCACCAGAAGGCTGAGCAGGTGAACTCCCTGTTCTAGGCCTAAAAGAACTTTGAGCCCTGCCCCTACCACGTCTAGACCTACCCCTAGACTGGGAATCATAAGCAGGATAAGTCCACCCCTTAGCCGGCCAATTTCTACTAAATTTCGGTGGCTGCACCTGCAAAAAATCTTTAACAGTTTGCATAGACTTAGCTTTGTCCTCCATTTTCTTTAAAACTGCTTCCACAGGCGATCCAAACAACACATCAGACTGTAAAGGAGCATCCAAAATCCTTGTCTTAACATGCTCAGCTAAATTCTGATCCTTCAACCAGGCATGCCTGCGAAGAACAGAACTAGTAGCGGCCACCCTCGAGGAGGCCTGTACAGCATCAAAACCACATTGCAAAGAATGCTTACCCACTTGTTCAGACATATGAACCAAATCCAGCAACTCTTTACACTCAACACCTCCCGCCAAAGCATCCACCTTAGATTTCAATTGTGAAAGGAGGTAATTCTGAAATGTTAGCATGTGAAACTGACAATTCAATGCTCTCATGGCTAGAGTGGAAGAAGTATACACTTTCTTTCCCCACCTATCCAAAGCCCTTGCCTCTTTATCAGTGGGAACAGGATTTTTAACCACAGAAGCTTTAACACCTTGAGAAATAGTTTCTGGGTCCGCCCTAGGACTCTTAAACAAATACTTATGAGCTTCGGGCACCCTATAATACCTATCAGGCTTAACAGGAGCAGGAGGCAAAGAGTCAGGGTTCAGGGAAGCCTCTGCAAAAACATCTTCCACCACATTCAACACAGGAGGAATAGCTAAGGGCCTATGCTGGGGTAAAAACAAGAATTCCCTAAGCCTTTTCCTGGAATCAGAGTAATCCTGGCCTTCCCATTTAAAGTGCTCCCTCATGGAATGCAGAGTCTCTGAAAATGAGAAATCCTCAGGAGGAGTAGCTGTAGGAGTGGAATCATCCACATCAGAATCAGAATAAGTAGGATACTCCTGCAAGTCTTCCGCAGAAGACCCTGAAGCCTCTGAACACTGTTCAAAACTATCAAATTCTGGTTCCACCCTAGGCCTCTTATCAGGCGGGGGCATAGAACCTCTAATCATAGTAATCAAATCTTCTGCCATTTTAAGCATATGTTTCTTGGGTACAGAACCCGAGATGCTAGGAGAAGCCCCCACTGAAACTGAACTAGGCCTACCTCTCAAAGAAGTTTTGGCAACAGAAGGAGAGGCTCTAACTACCTTGGGAAGAGAGGGAAGAACAGTTACCTGAGAAGCCCCCTCAGCCTGGCCTACCTCCTGAGAAGCTACATCCTGTAATAGTAAAGTTTCTGCCTGGGACTCCATGGAAACTCCTGGCAAAACCTCTGGCTCCACTGAACCTTCTAAAGAACCGACGTCCGTGACTGCCGGTTCATCAACCCTAGGCTTCACTGTTTTGTCCTTGCGCTTCTTGGACGAAGCGGGCGTCGGAGCATCCGACGGCATTTTATAATTGCAACGCTTCCCAAACACTAACCTGGCACAGTCTAACCTCCTCTTAATAGTGCGTTTGTTAAACCTAGCACAAGAGCGGCAACCAACAACGTCGTGCTCAGGCCCTAAACAAGGTATACACAAGGTATGGTAATCCCTATGAGGTATCTGTTTCCCACAAGAAATACAGTTATTCACTTTTTCTGACATCCGGAAAAATACTGAGGCAAGAAAAAACCAAAATGTTCCCCAACGGGGTACTTAGCCAACTCTGTTTCGGTCTGAAACTCCGGTTTCGGAAATATTTCAGAACGCCAACCTGCACTCGCAAAACTGCTTCTGCATCGGACCATGCGGCAAAAAAGACTGAGGATATGGCGTCGGTCATGCGCATTAGTACCCTGACGTACTGACGTCAGTCTAATGCGCCCTGACCGACGTCAGCCTTATACTCTGGTATTCGGGCCGACTGGACGCGGACTATACCCAATAGTAAGGACTGCAGCAATGGGAGACGAAGAACATCACAGGAGCGTATATAGGCAGAGTGAAAGAATCCACATCAACAAATCCTTGTAGTAGTAAAGTATTCAAAACAAGGTAGTCTTCACTTCACCAAGTTAATGAAAAACTTTTTATTGGAAATTCAGTAAAAAATCGGCAAGCACTTTCACCCTCGTGGGCTTCTTCAAGCGAAAATGCTGAACATTTTTTTAAAAACTCTATAGTTAAAAATAATGACATCATATCCTGTGAGATAATTACATAGACTGCAATCAATTAGTAATAGTAAATAACTGTTGCAGCTCTATACACAAAGATCTTACATTATAAATCAATTGTTTTCTTATACTGCTGCTTCCTCTCCTTGGATTACTTACCTTTTACTGATTTAATTTATTTATTTTACTTGACATTTGTTTACCAGGGTGGTCTGTCTGGGTCTACAGAACCTGTTTTCAGCACAGGCCTGGGGAGAAAAGCTCCACATACAGTACAATACAAATACAGTATAACCCAATACAATAAAAATTACATTAGAAATACTACACAAAAATAAGTTGAAAGAACAAACTGCTACAAGATGTAATATATTACTACACATCTAGACAAGTCTATGTAGTTAAAACATTACAGACGATAGTAGTCACTCATCATAAATGATGTAGTGTCCAAAAAAAAAAAAATAGTATGTAGGTAGTGCAATGTGTGACATTGACGGTTATAGTACATGAAAATAGAATGTTAGTTTCAGTTAGTGATGCAGACATACAGCAAGAGAGAGTTAAGAACAATAGAAGCAATAAAGCCTGAGCAGCAGCTTAAGGATATAGTACAGATGCAGAGAAGGAGTTAGAAGAGCTTTAGGATCTTGCAGTGTGTGAGGGATTGAAATGTGACAGAAAAGGAAGACCTGAGCATTAGGCAGGCTTTATGCAGGAGCAGAGCCATATATTTTTGTGATGATTTTTTAAAGAGGCTTTGAAATTGGTTAGGCCAGGCATAGACCTGGTAGCTAGAGGTAGCGAATTCCAATGTACAGAGAGAGAGTATGAATACAGAGTGTGACCAGGTTTCCTTGTGTGCTTTAAGATAGTTAAGAGATTTTTGACTTCTGACTGTAGGGATGGATTTGGTGTGTTAAGTGCGACTAGATTGCCTAATGCAGGGCAGGCAGTAAACTTGAAAATAAGGTTGTGCAAGGTGGATAGCTGAATAAAGGCAATTTGGTTGGGTAGTTCAAGCCAGTTTAATTCTAGGAGTGGTTTACAGTGGTGTGTGCAATATTTAGAGATTTTGGCAAATTTTGCAACTTTGTTGTAGCACTGCTCCAACTTGCTTAGGTTAGGGTAGACTTTCATAAGTTAGTTAAGATAGGGGCACCATGAAGAAGGGAGGGAAGTGAAAATGTATTTGCAAGGGTAGTTTTGCTTGCTGCAGTAAATAATGTCTGTTCCTATATAAAAGAGTCCCAGTTTTTGACGAGTTTTCTTTATATTTTGCTGTATATGGGGTCAAATGAAAGTTTATCGTCAATGATAACACCTAGAAGTTTTGGTTTCCTGCACAGTTTCTATGGCAGTGTTGTCAGCTGCAAGGAAGTTGAAATGATTAGTGACAGGGGAGGTGTTTTTGGGATGAAAGAGTACTAGTTTTGTCTTCTTTGTATTAAGAAAGAGTTGGGCATTCTTAGCCAGGATTCAAATGCTGTAAAGGACTGTTGAGTTTTTGAGAGTAGTTCTGTTAATGATGGAGCAGTGCAGATTATGTTGGAATCATCCGTGTATTGAATGAGGGTCCCATGGTGAGAGGCAGTGTGAAAGTTGTTTGTGAAAATGTTGAAGAGTAGGGTTCCTAGGATAGAGCCTTGGGGGACTCCAGTAGGGTTGTGGAGAAAGGGTGAGAGTTATATGGACCATTTCACTGCTTGCTTACGATCCTTGAGGTAGCTCTGAAACCATTTTACTGTGTTATGTGAGAAGCCTAAGTTAGATGGTGTGTTTAATAGTAAGGGGTGAGACACTGTGTCAAAGACCTTGGAGAGATCAAGGAATACTGAGGCTGTCTCGCATCCTGCATCTCTGGCCTTGTTCACAGTGTCTGTAAAGGATAATAGGGCTATAGCTGTGCTGTGGCTAGGTCGGAAGCCATGTTGGGTTTTGGTTAAAAGATTGTTTTGCAATGGATATTCCACTACCTGCTGATCGATACCTCTCACGAGAATTTTGGATATGGGTGACCAGATGGATATAGGACGGAAATTGGATGGATCAAAAGAGTTGCCTCCTTTGTGGATGGGGGTAATGTGAGATTGTTTCCATATGGTAGGTACTTCTGATTCGGATAAACACCTATTTATAAGGATACTGACTGGGTGGGTGACTTGGCAACCAGTCTGAGGTAGTATGGGGGGGAGATTGTCAGCTGAAGTAGAGCAGAGTTTTAGTTTTTGTAGCAGTTTCTTAATGGTGTCAGTGGGTATGGGTTGAAATGAGAATGGGGTTTGTATAACATTTTGTTGAGTAGGGGGGTTAGTAGTGACACAGTTAGAACTAGTTGATGGCCTGGGGTCGTGTGCCTGAATAGGTTGAAGAGTGGGGGGGGGGGTCCAGAATTAGGGATGTTTGTTAGTAGGTCTGAAATTGATTTTATGAAGTGCTTGTTAAAGTTTTCGGCTATTTGTGATGGTGGGGTATCAGGTGATAGAGTGTGCTCTCCATTTCTTCCAGGGTTAAGTAGAGAAGATATGGAGTGCCAAAATGTACTGGGGTTGATTTTATGCTGGAGTTGAAGCTGGGAATAATATGACTTCTTATCTCTGTTGATTAGTTTTGTCACTTTATGTAGTGTTTTGAAATTAACATGACTTTGTTCATTTTTGTTTTGTTTCCAGGTTGACCAGGCTAGGTCCCTTTGCTTCATCAGGTGTTTACATTCCTTAGAGAGCCATGGTGCTGAGTTCTTTTTGATTCTTTTCATACGAATGGGAGCTGGTGTATTAAGTACGTGAAGGAAGGTATTATTAAAGTATAGTACAGCATCATTAAGGGGTAGTTGTTTAAGGGGTGTCCAGTCTGTTTCCTGTAGGAGATTGTTGAATTTATGCTGACAAAAAATAATGGAGTTCCTGACTGATTTTATAGTGTGCACTCTTAGTTGTTGGGAGTTTGTTCTAAGGGAGTAAGCTGGCAGATGATCGCTCAGGGAGCTAGATACTGTACCAGAAGAGGGGTAATTGGCAGGGTGGGATACTAGAATCCAGACTAAGGTGGACTGGCAGGTAAGATCTTTGCTGCATCTTATTGGAGCATTGATAAGCTGAGAAAAAACATACAGATTTATACTATATGTAGGGGAGTGGGAAGTTATGGTTTGCCGATCTATATTAACATCTCCTAAGATTATTGTTTCAAGGTTTATTGTTTGGGATGTCCAGGATAATATATTTTCCAAAACTGGTATATTGTTACCCGGTGGGATATATATTACTAGTATGCACATTCTTTTTGATATATTGAGGTTCAAAAAGGCGATTAGTACCTCAGCATTGGAAAAGATGGGTATATTACTGGTGTAGGGTGTGATGTTGAGTGTAGAGGGATATAGAAGTGCTATTCCCCCCTTTTTTACATCTATCTCTTCTGGTTATTGCAAAGTGTGGAGGTATTACCTCTGTGTCTTTTACATTGGCATGTAGCCATGTTTCAGTAAGGGCTAGTACGTCAGGTTTATTCTGATCAATCCAGGCATGCAGTGGGGCTACTTTATTAGATATACTTCTAATGTTAAGAGTATGTATGTTTAAATCTTTGGGGTTACTCTTGTGGTTAGGATTAGAGGGTGAGCCAGGGTTAGGATGTACGTCTCCACATTTGAGTAGATAGGTAATGAGGAACGTGTACCATGGGAAGTGTTTTTTATTCCTAGGTGAGAGTACTGGTGTCAAGTGTGGCTTCATAGGTGAGGAGGCCAGTTTGTGGCTCGAGTAGAATGGGAGGGTATAGTGGAAAAGCTGAAAGGAGTAAGTGAGAAGCTGTGTTGTTTACTGAGGAGAGGGTTAGAGGAGGTTGTTGATGTGTATTGGTGTGTGGGGGTATGCGAAGATATGGCTGCAGTGAGGTTGAGAATTAAGAGTAAAGAGGCCAGGCAAGTTAGGAGGGGCATGTCAACTGTGATATTGAGTTTAAATATAGTAAAAGTGGGATTTGTGTGTTTGAATGTAGTACAGTTATAAATAAACATTACCATGTGATATGTGCAGCTGAAGGTAAGGTTGGAAATGTTTAGATTTCAGAGTGGGCTTTGATAATGTGGTTAGGTGTTTTACCTTGCAGTTTGTGATAAGGATGGGTGGGAGAGATGTGATTGGTCAGTAGTAAAATTATGGGGCAATGCTAGTTTGTGTGTACAGTAGAAGAGAAGGTGGTAAGCCTGGAGTTTATTTAAAATAGTTTGAGGTGGTGATTGTATTGTGATGGTAAAGTAGAGTAAGATGAAAAAAAAAGTATAGCAGGCGGCATGTGAATACAAGGTGATGGATGTAAGGGAGAGCTGATAAGTTTGGCTAAATAAAAGAAAGTAAGGTGTGCATGAAATGTGGGTGTGAACAAGGTAGAGTTGTATATAATTGGATCATAGGAATGAGGGTGAGTGGTTTGCTTAGGATAAGAGTAGAGATGCTGGGGAAGGGTGGGATATGGTGGAAGGGGAGGGGAGCGGAGTGAGCATAGTAGCAGTAATAGGGCCCAGTACTGGCTGCATAATTTCTGTCATATCTTAGCATAGGGGAGTGAAAAAGCTGATTCACTGTCTGATTAGTCTTTCCTCTTTCCTCCACTTTTTAACATTCTACTAGTGGGGTTTCCAAAATGCAACTTCTTGCACAGTGTGGAATTAAGGAACTGTATTTTGACATTTTTGGCAGAGACTGAAGCCTCAGAGAGGTACGTCTCCTGATTATCGACCCCATAGCTGCTATCCTGGATACTGCATCCACAGCAACCTATCCACACTTGGGAGTGTTTAGCAACCTGACAGGGTGTCTAGGTGAGGTCCAATAATGTGGTCCTCAGATTCCCCATGTTAAAATACTTTTAATCTTCTCCTTCAATCTGGTCTAGATATGCAGTTTGACACTTGATTATACATGTCTATATTAATGTCTATAAAGCAAAGAGAGGATGCTGTGTAAACTTTGCTCCTAAAATGGTCTAGCTCTCTACTTACCATATAATAGGGGACGTCTACTTGGAGTAGGAGACAGGTTTTCCTCCTCTCTAGATCCATATACATTAGAGTTAGATCTGCCAGAAGGTACTTGTATAGGTTTGCATGGGACCTTTAACCCTTACAGATCCTATCAGACTTCTTAGGGCCAGGGATGGGTGTCCAGTTCCCTGTAGGCTGCTAAAAATTCATCCTCTAGAGTTCGCAAAACTAGAGGCACTATCTCATGTTTAGGGGCATACAGACCCAGAAAACCAAAATACCTTTTCTGGGTACACTTACCTCTTTGAATTTCACAATGAACTTATCTTCAGTTAAATGAACACCATCTCCTAATGGCATTTCCACTGTGAGTGAAGCAGATAACATGGTGTCATTCAAATCTGCATCATACCTAAGAGAGGGAGATATTTAGGAGGAATTCTTCTAAGCCTCACTGCATACTCCTTGAGGAGTCATCACCCTTTTCTTGTCTGTGCACATCCAAGGAGGGAAGAATTCTCTCCCACCTGTTCTGAGGCTTGTGGAAGCAGATGGGCAATTGTATAGCCTGAGTCAAGGATGTGGCAGTGACCACCTTGGGCATAAAGGATGGGTTAGTCCTGAGTGATACTGTCTCGGTGGAATATGAGAAATGGTTCCGCTGCCATGACAGCTTGCAGCTCAAAGAAGTATGTTGGGGAATTATCCAGACAGAGTGTTTGAGAGTCTGTAGGTTGGGATGCACAAACCTCCCCATGTCCTGAGTCAAAAGGTCTACTCTGAGGTAAATGCCATGGATTTTCATTGGTTAAACTTAGTAGCAGAGGATACCAATGCTGCCTAGGCCAGTCTGGGGCCATCAAAATGACCCCTGGGCCTTCTTCCCTGATTTTTAGGAGGACCCGTGAAAGAAGAAGTAGGGGAGGAAACACAAAGGAAAAGTTGGCTCCAAAGGAAGGAGAAAGCATCTTTCCTCCAGCTGTGGGTAGTTTGCTCCTGGAACAGAATCTTTTCAGTTGAGCATTTTCTTTGGTGGCAAGGAGGTCTGTCTGTGGGGAATCCCCATTTCTGGACTATGCGAGAAATGTTTCCCAATGCAGATGCCACTCATGGGGATCCATCAAGTACCTGCTGAGATGATCTGCTAGAGTGTTTTGAGTCCCTGTTGCAACCCCAGAGAGTGAGCTGTCTCCCAGACCTGCAGAACTAGTCGACAAAGAGGGCAAGAATGAGTGCCTCCTTGCTTGTATATGTACCATGTGACTGTGGTGTTGGTGTTTTCACTAACAGGATCCCTGGTTTCCAGTGTTCTTTGAAAGACACTAGGCCCTTTTGAACTGCCATCAGTTCTTTCCAATTTATGTGCTTGTGTCTGAACTAATTTTCCCATCTGACTTGGGATTGAAGGTATTGGAAATGGGCCCCCCAGGCTGTCTCTGAAGCATCTGTGGTTAATGTTTGGCCCTGAGGAGTGAACCTGAAGTAGAGACCCAGGTTCTGGGCGCATGCTCGTGTCCACTATGCAAATTCCTCCTTGAGGCAAGGGACCAGCTGAATTTCTGTCTCCAGGGACTGTGAGTGCAGGCACTGGAGCTTCCTCATGTGTAGCCAGGCCAGAGGGATCATGAGGATACAAGATGCCATGTAGCCTAAAATTCTGAGGAATTCCCTGGCTGAGAGGCACTCTCTCTGCATAATGGTTTGCAAATATTGAGTCGAGGAGGAGACCTTTTCTGGAGGGAGGAAGGCCTTTTGAAGGGAGGAATCCAGAAGACCTCCAGAAAAACTATCCTAGTGGATGGGTCCGTGCTGGATTTGCAAAGATTTATGGTGAACCCCGAGGAGGTGAGAAGGTCCTGAGTGAAGGCCAGGTCCTTGATGAGCTTTGATCGACTTGTGGCTTGAATGAGGCAGTCATCCAAATAGGGGTAAATTTGGATCCCTCTTGTTGTGCAGAAGGTGATCACAGGAGCGAGACACTTTGTGAAGACCCTGAGAGCAGTACACAAGCCAAAAAGCAGTGCACAGAATTAAAACGACTGTTAACTGCTCTAAAACAAAGAAAACTTCTGCAAGATTCCTCTACAAGAATGTTTAAGTAAACATTTTCTAGGTCTAAGGTTATCATTAAGGCCTGAGAGGTTGTCATGGGAATAAGTTTTTGAAGAGTCAACATTTTGAATTTTGTACCAGCAGGGACTGATTAAGAGTAGACCAGGAATTGCCTGGAATAGAACCCCTTCATTATTTGGTGTTCTGGTTCCACTGAGCCCTGTAAGCATCTGTGAATCTGAGAAAGGGCCTCTGTTCTTTGATTTTCTGGAATATCCGGGTAACCAGAGTATCTTAATGGCTCTTTGAAAGTGAGCCTGTAACCATCAGATAATTTTCAGAACCCACTTGTCTGAAGTAATGAGGGCCAATTTTCTTTGAACAGGGATAGCCTTCCTCCTAGTCTTCCTTTTACCTTTTCTGGAGAGGGTGGGGGCAGGTAGGGGAAAGGAAGAGTCATTGCTGTTCTCTGCCAGGGTCCTGTGGCCTAGAAATCCCTTGCCTGGGGGGCTCCGAGGACCACTGCTTGGGGTTTTGTGACTGATGCTGCCTTTAAGGCCTTGCTCTCTGGGGTTTCCTTTGTCCGCTTTTTGAATTGGATGGAAAGGGCCAGTGTTAAGCGGGAACATTCTTACTAAACCTAGGAGGCTGAACTTGGAGGAAGTCCTTGACAGTTTGTACAGATTTTGCCTCATCTTCCATCTTTTTTAAGCACAGACTCAGCTTTTGGCCCAAGGAAGAACTTCTTATCCAGGGGTGCATCTAGAAGTTTAGATTTGACATGGTCCGGTAGAGTACCTAACCACTTGGGAGCTGGAATAGCAAAGGTCCAACAATTCCTTGGAAATGTTCTTGTTCTCCAGGGAGGATATCTTTTGCTTCATTTTATCTAAAATACTTTGTTGGTATTTTATCATATGAAACTGGCAGTTAAGGGCCCTCATGGCTAGGGAAGCAGATGTAAAGACTTTTTCATTAAACATATTAAGGGCCCTGCCTTCTTTGTCAGCAGGTAAAGGTTTTTTTTTTTTTGAAGTGCTGGCTCTTACACCCTTGGGACCTGGAGTGACAGCCTCTAGGTCAGCAGAGGGTTTTTTGAAAATGTATTTATGCGAGTCTAACACCCTGTAAAACCTGTCTGGTTTTCAAGGGCTGGCAGTAGAGAATCTGGATTTAGGGAACAGTCCATAAAAACATCCTCTACCACCTCCAATACAGGAGGAATAGCCAAATGTTTGTGTGCTGGGATGTCAAGGAACTCCCTAACCCTCTTTTTAAATTGTGGGTATTTCTGTGCCTCCCACTGGAAATGTTCCCTCATGGCATGGAGTGCTTCCCTAAAAATGATGTCTTCAGGAGGCAAAGCTGAAGGCAGATTCTCTTCAGAATCTGAATCTTCAAAAGAAGTAAGGAAGGGTCCCTCCTCAAAAAGACTCCTCCTGGCCAAAATCCTTATCTGAAAGTGAAGGTTCAAAGAAAACTTCAAGGGTAGGATCCCTCTTTCTCTTCTCTGGGGAAGACTCCAAATGGGGTTGCCTAGCTCTAAGGACACAAGGTCTTTGGCCAACCTGACCAGGTCTTGCTGATATCCTAAGTGAGTGACAGCCGGTAGGCCTAAACCTTGAGGTAAAATCCCTATTAGCAGTAGCTTTGGACTTGGGCCTAGGCACATCCACAATTCTGATGCCAGTGTCTTTGTAAGAAAGAACCGATGCAGGCTGATGCCTTGAAGGAAGGTTGTCGGAAAAAAGATTGCTCATTGGAAGCCAAGGTCTGCTGATTGACTCTAGACCCAACAGATGAACTGAAAGCCAAGGCCTGTGCAGACACTGAGGTACCCGATGGCATGCTGGACTCTGTACAGGTCTCAACAGAGGTCTGTACCACCACCTTGGCTGCAGAATGGGGCTGCGACAGAGCCTCACCTTCCTCAGCAATAACAAGCCTTGGGGGGCTGGCAGATGGTGAATGGTTGTCATCCGAGCCTCTAAGCTTGGGTCTTTTTTTCCTTGTCCCGTCCTACCTTTAGGGAGCTCAACCTCAGGATGACTGGCAAAACCTATTGGATGATGTGAGGTAGATTGCAGACTAAGATGCCTAGCTAAGATATGCACCCTATGCCTGACAGTCTTGAAATGGGTGCAAAGACAGCAACTAAGGATGTCATGATCCGGGCCTAGGCAAGTGACACACAATGTATGAAAGTCTTGGTGTGGGATTTGCTTACCATAGTGAGACAATTGTTAACTTTATCTTACATGGGTTAAAGCAAGAAAAATAGTTTGACAGCGGGGGACTTAGCTTTATATTACTTCTCTCTGGTGCAGACCAATAGACGTGCTAAAACACTGCTTTGGGCTCCGAAGGCAAGAAAAGACTGATGTCATGGCATCAGCTGGCTCCCTTTATACCCAAGCGTACTGAGGTCAGGCTAGATGTGCGCCAGCCTTAGGAGGAGGGAGATTTTTACTCTGGTAGTCAGGCCAGCCAAGGTCTTCCACAGCAGGAAATCCCACAAGTCAGGACTGCAACAGTGAAATACGAAGAACATCCCCTCAACCAAAGAGATCCATTCACGGAGAACAGTCTGGAAAGGATGCGTAAGGCACATGTCATTGCCTTGAGGCCTTGGAAACTGAAGGGAACTGGGTGAGGGCACCCTACATTTGTGCATCCGAGTCCTCTTAATTGATGATGGAATTTCCAGACCTCCACATACTAACTATGGACATCTTACTTGGGTTCCTGTTGACTCACTGAAGGAGTTTTGGTAAACGTAAAAGGATCGAAGTACATTTACCAACACTGCTTTTATCAATAGAGGAGTATGCCTTTTTCTCTACTGTTATATATTGTGCGACCTTGGAGTTGGTATATATAAGTTTAGGGGTGTTCCCCCACATGCCCCCTGAAAAAAAAAAATGTTTCCTTGGATGTTCAACAAAGGTAGTTTTGGCAAACATTTTCAATTTTTTTATGTTGCTAAAACTGCCTTCAGTGAATTGACATCCATCCCATAGGACTAAAAGAGTGTAAATTTTGGTCTCCTCTTTCTGAAACAATAACGTGCTCTTTGGCTGCAAGCATCTGACCTAGTTCATCTGCACCAAACTCCATATGCAAGGTCTTTTGGCTTTATGGGATGTACCTTGATCTGCAGGCAAGAAGACCACCATAAAACATCAACAGAGGCCTCAAATCCTTGAGATTTGAGGATCAGAGGCTGGAAAAGCACTCTACTATGGCCAGTGTCTTCAAGTTGTACAGGAATACTGGATAATGTTATCAACATAACCTTGGTCCCAGACTGCCTTCTCCTTAGATTGGTCATCTAATTTCTTAGAGGGGATGACTAGGTCGGGGAAAAATTGGAAGAGGTCAGTATGGCATGAATCAAAGCATCTGGTCTCTTGTGATCTATACATTTTTGCAGAATGTTCCCTTCACGTAAGGGTTTTTGGTAGGGACTCTTGAAAGACCCTACAACCTGTGGTGATGTGTTTTGGGCTTATCTTGAAAAGGCACAAACTATAGTAGTCTTTGTGTGGGATTTACCTACTGAAAGATCACCTTGTTCTCTTTCTCAGTGGTGGACATACCCTAAAACATCTTATTGGATGTCCTACCTTACAAGACTATACAGAATAAACAAGTCACTAACAATTCACATTTAATAAAATATTTTTTCCAGTAGTATACTTACCTGGTTATGTTCCAGAGCAGACTGAACATCAGACTGCAGACAAAGAAAAAAATGCATAACCTGCAAAGTGAAGTACTTTAAAATGTCATTGGTGGACATCAACTTTACACAGGTAATAATCCTGACATCCATAAGAGGTGAATGTATACTCTATCTAGGGGTAAAAAGGCGCCGACCTCTGGAAGACTGTCTATACCGCTACACTTCTGCAGCTTAATCTCAGAAGTTTGGATAAAGTGCAGTTGTGTAAAATCTTACCACAACCATAGATGTCCTTCTCTTCACTGCTGCAGTATTCATTACTAAAGGGATTCCCTGCCAAGGGTAGCACAATGTCCAGACAGTATACCAAAGCCTTAGCATTTTATAGACTTTGTATGTCATGTGTATGCTCCCTGCTCAACGCATAGGGCATAAAGGTGATGTACGAATGTACATACCTTAGAACTGAATAGCCCCAGGGGGAACAAACATCCTAGGAAATAGGAGGAATATGAGCACCCAGAAGGAGAAAAAGGGAAACAAGTGTAGAGTAGAAGGGGAAAGAGGGAGGGAGTGAATACTGCAACAGTGAAGAGAAGAAGATCTACTGTTATGGTAAGACTTTGCACAACCATACTATGTCCTTCCATATCACTGTTGCTGCATTCTTTACTAAAGGAGAGTACAAAAACTCAAGAGGAATCTTGGGATGAAGGCCCAGAATAGCTCAAGAAAACCAGGCAGGATAGCCCTGGCTCAATGCTGTCTGGGTCAAAACAGAGCACCAACAAGATTTTGGGGGAGTCCTGCTTTATTTTGAGCAGGACCCTCAGAATCACTGAAGGGGAGGGAAGGCATAGAGAAATATCCCTTTCCAAGAAAAAGAGAGGGCATCTACCTTCCAAGCCAGAGGACTTGGGACTCTGATGCAAAAAAGAGGAAGTTGCCTGTTCAAGGGGGAAGCAAAACGATCTACCTGAGGAGTACCCCACTGATGGGCAATGTCCAAAAACTCATCTCTGTGAAGCACCCATTCACGAGCCTGTGTTTTGGACCTGCTCAAACAATCTGCCATTGTATTTTGCTCTGAAGGACTGTACACAGCCTGAAGAGTCACTTGATACTGGACACCTAGCTTCCAGACCTGAAGAGCAAGTCTGCAAAGAAGGTAGGACTGTATCCCTCTTTGCTTGTTGATATACCACACCACTGTGGTATTGTTTGTAAATATTTTGAGAAGCCCTGGCAGAAAAAGGGAATGAAAAGTCTGAAGGGTGAAAAGGAGAGCTCTCATCTCCTTGACTTTGTGGTATGAGCTCCGATGAGGGGGACCAAGAACCTGGACCTTGAGGGGACCAAAATAGGCTTCCCACCCTTTGTCTGAGGCATCTGGAAAAGTTCCTGAGAGGGACTGGGGGCTGAAAAGGAAGTCCTGGGTTGAGAGGCAGCTGAAGAATCCACTACTGAAGCTCAGTTTGAGGCATGGAAGAAGAGGAATTGGAAAGTCCAAAGGAATTGAATGCTGAAACCAGACTGACTTTAGGAACCACTGTGGCTTTCTCATATGAAGCCTGGCTGGAGGTAGCATAGGAATGGTGGAAGTCATGAATCCAAACTCCCTGATTGTAATTGAAACCAGAGGACGAAGGGATTGAAAAAAGGTGAGTAGAGAAAGGGTGTTAGGAGAAGGCAGGGAAGCCAGCATATGGCTGGTCTAGAGCCTGCAACAGAGAAACAGTTTACCTTCATAATGTCAGCATCCAGAATGTCAAACCTGCTTCTGTGAACACTGAACTGCGATGTCAAAAAAAGTACAGTTTTGTACCTACCATAAATGTAGATGTTCGAGTGCTCATACAGCTGGAGTCATTACAGATGGGTTATCCTGCCATCAGGCGGGTCCTCGGTCGGCCGAATTCTAAAGTCTAGGTCCGGCGTCGGTTGTCGTCGCTTCTTCCCTGATGTCAGAGCGGCAGGGGTATAAAAGAGGCAGCAGATGCCATTTTCTTCAGTTTTTCTTGCCCCAGATGTCTGGTGCCCCCAAAAGGAAGGCAAAACAATGTTATGCAAACATGCAATGTTGATAAATCAAAAACAGTAGTTGCAAGCAAATACACCATAAAAGAATACCCCAAAAAGGTTATATGATAAGGTGTTTGTCATAAGACCTGTCCTAAGAGGGGATGGAGGGAGGGAAACCTGGTCTGCAGCTGTATGAGCACTCCAACATCTACATTTATGGTAGGTACAAAACTGTACTATGTTCATCGTGCATACAGCTGCAGTCATTACAGATGGGTAGAATCCCAAAGCTAAGTAAGGGTGGTAGGCACTAAGTGGAACTAGGAGGGGCTAGGATGTCCTGCAGGACTGCTGTGGCAAAGCCCGCTCTAGTTTTTGAGTATAGTGGAAGGTGGTAGTGCTTGGACAAAGTGTGCACTGAACTCCAGGTAGCTGCTTCCAAAATGTCCTTGGTAGGGACCCCCCTGAGGAAAGCTGCAGAGGTAGCTGTAGCCCTGGTGGAGTGGGATCTGATGTATACAGGCACAGATTTTCCATGAAATGAATAACAAAAGCGTATGCAGTGGGCTATCCATTTTGAAATTGTCTGCTTGGAAATAGCCTTCCCCTGAGCACCTACAGCATAGGACACAAAGAGCTGCTCAGATTTCCTGAATGACTTTGTTCTGTCCAAGTAATAACGAAGTTGTCTGTGAATGTCCAAGGAATGTAGTAGTCTCTCCCCTTTGTTCTGTGGATTTGGATAAAAGGTAAGTAAATGAATAGTCTGATTCAAAGCTACACTGGATACTACCTTTGGCATGAAGGTAGGGTTGGTTCATAAGGAAACTCTGTCCTGATGGAAAATGATGAATGGTTGCACAGCCATGAGGGCCTGTAGCTCTGAAACCCTGCGTGCTGAGGTAATGGCCAGAAGGAAGGCTGCTTTCCATGACAAGTATTGTAGCTCTGTTGAAGAAGCCGGCTCAAAGGGAGGCAGGGTCAGCTTTTCCAATATGAAATTGAGGTCCCAAGCTGGGACTAGTTGTTTCCGTGGGGGGTTTATATTTTTTGCCCCTCTGAGGAACTGCCTTAATAGAGGATGTGAGAATAAAGGAGGATCTGTATTGTATTGTACAGAAATGGCTGAAGCGTGGATCTTGATGGAGGAGAAGGAAAGGCCACTGTTTAACATCTCGGCTAGGTAGGTATATTTATTACCCAAGGATTCCGGCCCCTTTCTTGATTTCAGGAACAAAATTGTTTCCATTTGGCGGAATAGGCTTTTCTAGTAGAGGGTCTTCTGGCCTCCAAGATGACATCCTGCACCTCCTTGGAGAGGAGAGTCTGTTGGGAAATTAAGGTATTCTCCATGGAGCTAGATTCAGGGTTTTGAGCTGGCTGTGAAGGGTTTTGTAGTTGTGCTGGGACAACAGAAGAGGAACTAGAGGTAGGATCCATGGTGGTGAGTGTGTCAGGCTCTTTAAGAGAGGATACCAGTGCTGTCGTGGCCAGTCTGGAGCAATGAGAATCATTTTTGGCATCTCTGCTCTGGCTTTTAATAAAACTTTGGTCAGTAGAGGAAGAGGCGGGAAGGCATAGACTGTCAATGTTGTCCAATTGAAAGAGAGTGCATCCACTTTCCAGGCCTGTGGATGATAGGTCCTTGAACAGAATTTTTTCAACTGGTAATTTCTATGGGTAGCAAATAGATCTATGTCTGGCTGTCCCCATGCCTGAGTTATCTTTGAGAAGACTTGAGGATGCAACTTCCATTTGTGTGGGTCTGTCATATTTCTGCTTAAGTTGTCTGCCAGTGCGTTTTCCTTCCCTGGCAGGAATTGTGCCTGTAGTTGAATTTGTAATTCCAGTGCTGTGTTCCACAGGGTCATGGCTTGCCTGCACAGGGAGTATGAATGAGTTCCCCCCTGTTTGTTTATGTACCACATCACTGTGGTGTTGTCTGTCCTTATCAATAGCTGGCCTGGATGGAGTAGGTCTTTGAAGGTCATAAGAGCATTTCGCACGGCTAGCATCTCCTTTTGGTTGATGTGTAGGTGCTTCTCTTTTTGGGACCATCTTCCCTGAATGCACTGATCTGCCATGTGTGCTCCCCAGGCGTAGTCTGAGGCATCCGTTGTGATGATTTGAGTTGCTTGAGGTTAACAGAAAGGGAGACCTGTGTTTCTTTGGCATGCTTGAGCCCACCACAAAAATTCCTTTTGAAGGCATGGAATGAGTGGTATAATTGTTTCCAAGCTGTGGCTGTGTTGAGACCATAAGTTTTTTAGGTACCTTTGTAGTTTCTTCATATGCAGCTTTGCACATGGGATTAGTAGGATGCAAGATGCCATGAATCCCAGAGCCTGCAGGACTTTCCTTGCAGTTAGTCTGGTGAAAGTTGCCATTTTGTTGAAGTATTGAGACAGTTGCCCTTGTTTGTCTGGCGTGAGGTAGGCCATCTGGGTGGTTGTATTTAAGCTGGCACCCAAGAAAATTATCTGTTGAGAAGGTATTAGTTTTGATTTCTTTTTGTTCACTGTGTATCCCAGGTAGTTTAACAGTTTTATTAAACGCCAGATGCTGCAATAGAATGCCCTTGCTGTCCGCTTGGATCAGGCAGTCGTCCAGATATGGGTAGATTTGCATTCCTTGTTGTCTGCAGAAGGCAATTACTGATGCCAGGCATTTCGTAAACACTCTGGGCGCAGTAGATAAGCCAAAGGGCAATGCAGAGAATTGGTAATGGGTTGAACCTGCAAGAAATCTGAGGTATCTTCTGCAATCTTGTCTGATAGGGACATGCAGGTATGCCTCCTTGAGGTCCATCGTTACCAGCCAAAACTCCTTGCTCAGCATGGGAACAAGCTGCTGTAATGTGAGCATCTTGAAATTTGGCACCAGTTTAGGATGGATAGGTCTAAGATGGGTCTCCAATCTTTGTCCTTCCTTGGTACCAGAAATAGTCTGGAATAAAAACCTTGACCTTGTTCTTTTGCATGTACCTCTTGAATTGCTTTCATATCCATGAGAGCGGAAATTTGTCTTTGTGCCTCTGCCCATTGATTTTGTGGCAGGTTTGGCAAGCCTCTCATTTTTGGAAGGGTGTGAAAGTGGAACCTGTAGCCTCTGTCTATAATGTCCAGAATCCATTTGTCTTTTGTAACAATGTGCCAGTTTTTTGAAAATAATGCCAGTTTTCCGCCCAAAGGTGCTGCCATTATAGCTTTGTTTGGCAGGCATAGGGGGAAGTCATTGTGTCTGTTTTCTAAATGACTGTGATCTATCTTCTCCACCTCTTGGGGTTGGTGCTTGCCACTGTCTAGCTCTGTAAGATCCTTGAGGTTGTCCTCTACCCCTTGGGTGTCTGTATCTGCCCCTTTGAGGTCTGTCCGTGGCTGGAAAGAACCAATTTTTTGAAGGCCAGTTTCTGCTGAAGCGTGGAGGTTGCACCTGCAAGAAATCTTTCACTGTTTGCATAGATTTCGCTTTTTCCTCCATTTTCTTTAGTACCTCCTCAGCTTTAACACCAAACAATACATCTTTTTGAAGTGGTGCATCTAATAACTTTACATGATCTGGTAAGGTTTGCTCTTTGAGCCAAGCATGCCTACGTATGACAGACCCCGTGACAGCAGCTCTACATGAGGCCTCTAAAGCATTAAAACCACACTGCAAGGTATGTTTACCCACTTGCTCTGCTCCATGCAACAAATCCTGCAACTCTTTCAAATCTGGTTGTTCTGTCTGTGTCATTTTGCTTTTCAGCTGAGATAACAAAAACTGTTGGCACTTTAACATATGAAATTGACAGTTTAATGCCCTCATGGTTAAAGTGGCAGATGTATACACCTTTTCCCCCCACCTTTCTAATGCTCTGGAATCTCTCTCTGAAGGTAAAGGGTTTTTAGCAGTAGAGGCCTTTATTCCCTTGGGACCATGTGAAATTGTTTCTGCGTCAGCAGTATGGCTTTTATAAAGGAACTGGTGAGAATCAGAAACCCGGTAATACCCGTCTGGTTTAACAGGGGCTGGAGGTAAACAATCTGGATTAAGACTGGCTTCTGCGTACACATCATCCAAAATATCTAAAACTGGGGGGATAGCCAGGGGCCTATGCTGGGGGAGCAATAAAAATTCCCTGAGCCTTTTCTTGGAATCGGAGTAATCTTGGCCTTCCCAGTGGAAGTGCTCCCTCAATGCATGCAGGGTTTCCCCAAAAGAGTAGTCCTCAGGGGGGGAGACCGAGGGAATAGACTCCTCAGCATCAGAGTCTTCAAAAGGGGAGTAGGCATAATCCTGGTCCTCAGAATGGTCTGAGGTAATAGAAGCTTGGTCTGAGGAAGGGTAGTCTTCCTCCAGTCTGGGTCTTTTGTCAGAGGGGGGTTGAGAACCCCTGATGAGAGTTATCAAATCCTCAGCCATTTTAAGCATCTGTTTTTTAGGCATGGGGCCTTGAGAGGAGGTCTGAGGACCCTGTTTTTTAGTTTTCATGGCAGCTTTAGATTTAGTGAGGGATTTAATAGAGAAGGTGGTAGGCCTGAAGACGTCTTCAGAAATGGTAGGCCTCACCAAATTTTCAGTTTCCCCGCCAAGAGTGGCGTCTGTATCTGCTGTGGGAATGGAGACTGAGGAGCCTGCGACCTCGGGTACTGAAGTCACCGGTAAAATAGTTTCATCGGTAGTCAGGGGCTGCGTAGGCGCCTCGCTGAGAACCGGTAGTCGGCCTAAGCGTGGTCTCAGTACTCGGTGCAGACCTCAGATGTCAGTCCTTGTCTTTGCGTCTTTTGCTTAAAACTGGCGTCGGTGTATCCAACGGCATGATATAATTAAATTTTTTGCCAAAATAATGAAGGGCAAACTCTGCCTGGCACTTAATAGTGCGCTTGTTGTACCTAGCACAAAAACGGCAGGCCAAGAAGTGGTGGTCTGGTCCTAAGCAAGCTATACAGAAAGAGAGAAAATCCTTATGCGGTATTTGCTTCCCACAAGAAATGCAATTATTAACTTTGTCTGACATCGGTCTGAGGCAAGAAAAGTTACCCCAAAGGGGTACTTAGCTTTAAAGAAGACTTCGGCTGAAATACTTTCGTAAATCTCAGGAGCTGGCCGACCAGCACTTGCGAACTGCTTCTGCTTCGGACACCGCACGGCAAGAAAGACTGAAGAAAATGGCGTCGGCTGCCTCTTTTATACCCCTGCCGCACTGACGTCAGGGAAGAAGCGACGACAACCGACGCCGGACCTAGACTTTGGAATTCGGCCGACCGAGGACCCGCCTGACGGCAGGATAACCCATCTGTAATGACTGCAGCTGTATGCACGATGAACATCCTCGAATACCGAATGTCTGAACTGCAAAATCTTACCCCCTTTTTGACCCATGTTAGCACTTGTTTGTATGTGTGGTGCAGTCAGAAATGTCAAAATACGAGGATTTTCGATATTCGAAAGTTTTCACGGTTCTGGTTTTGCAGAAACGGTTTGGTGATGTGGCCGTTCAGTCATCCGTGATCAACAATATGAAGGTAAACCCAGAGAAACGCATGATCCTAAGAAGGAACCAAGACTTTCTTGGAAGTTTATTGTAAACCCCAGGCTTTGTAAGAGGCAACCACTGTAGTGGAGGTGCTGAAGCAAGGTATTGCGGGATGAAGCCTGAATAAGTAGGTTGTCTAGGTAAGGAAAGATCCGAAACACCTTCATCCTGCAGAAAGCAATCACAAGAGCAAGGCATTTGGTGAAAATCCTTGGGGCAGTAGAAAGGCCAAAGGGGAAAGCAGAGAACTGAAAATGCAAAGAAGAACCTGAGAAACACAAACACATCCTGAAAAGGGGATGAATTGGGGTGCAATGATAGGCATCTTTGAAATCCTAGGAGACCAGAAAAGAACGGGGAAGAACTGGAAAGAGGATCTGAAGGGACAACACTGGAAAGGAAGGGATCTTCAGAAATGAGTGGAGTTGACAGAGGTCCACAAAATGGGTCTCTCCAGCAGGTCCCTTCCTTCCTGGAAACCAGAATCATTCTGGAATAACCCCCCCCCCCCCCGGGGAAGTGGGGGCAGCTTGATTGGTGCCTTGAGCTAGAAATCCTGAAGTGGTTCTGGGAAGAAAGGAAGCTGTTGCTGAGGAGTTTAAGGGATGTTTAATAAAGGAAGAAGGGATTTTCATACCATAAAGTATCCATGACAGATGATAGACAGAACCCAAGAGTCTTGAGTGATCTTTGACCAGTTGGGAAGGGATAGGGGAAGATGAAGAGATAAGGGATCCTGTCTCAGGAAGCGGGGTGGTAAGCAGTCAGACAGAAGCTGGTTTGTCTTGAAGAGGAGGTTTCTGAGAAGTGGGAATCTGAGTAGATTTAGCAGGAGGAACCTGCCTAAAACCCTTTATATTTTTGGGAGGATGAGACTGTGCACAAAAGCAGATTAATTCCTCTGGAACTTAGGAATAGGAGAAAGAAATACATGCTTCAAATCCTGCAAGGCCTTACACTTAATCTGCAGAGACTTAAAAGGCTCAGCAGCTACAGAACCAAAGAGGTTCACCAACATAAACATCCAGCAGTTCAGCCTTAATATCATCAGGCAAATGCTAGAGATGAAGCCATGATTAATGTCTCTAAACAGAACCAAAAGCAGCAGCTCTAGAGGAGGAGAAGGCATCAGCTATATCATAACTACATTTAATAGAATGAAGAATTACATGAGTAGAGCCCAGGAAAGAGAGAGCAGAGGCCTTTCCTTCAGAATCAGGGAGGTATGAGATAGCCTGGGAAGCCTGAGAAAGAAGGGCTAAAACATACCTGGTCATATGGGTCTGATAATTAATAGCCCAAAAGGCTAAGGTGGCAGCAGTATATACCTTCTTGCCCAGCCATTTCATAGCTATAGAGCCCTTGCCTGAAGGAAGCAGTTTATTAGAAGGCAAAAGCTTAGAGGGTTTGTCAGAAGAAACAGACACTTTTAGAAGGGTCAGCAGAAGGACATTTGCAGAGAATCTTACAGTCATAGGTTCATAGGTTCATACTAGGCTATCTGCCCAAGGGCATTTATAAGCCTAGCCCATAGTTATGTGGCTTTCACCACCCCTTTAGTTTGAATAAAAACTATGCCTATCATTTTGCTGTGCCTCTGTCAAGCAGTGACACTGAAGTAATCCCTGGGGTATATCTGCAATCTCCCATCCATTGGTCAAGATTCCTCTTGAACAAGACCAGAGAGGTGCTCTGCCTCACATGTGCTGGGATTTTGTTCCACAGCATAGGGAGTCTCTGGGTGATGAATCTGTCCCTCCAGCACGTTCTATTTATAACCGTGTCAAGGTTTAAGTCTCCCGCCCTTGTGGTTCTGAGGGATCTAGATTTTTTGAGGTGAAGCATATTCATCAAATCTGGGTTTGACATGGCCTTATATGTCAGGCACAGGTCACCTCTGAGCAAGCGGTATGAGACTGAATAGAGCTGGAGTTCTTTCAGTCGGGCAGCATAAGACATATTTTTGAGACCCTTTATCCTTTTGGTGAGGAACTTTTGGGGCCTTTCAAGCTGCAGCAGGTGTCTGGTCAGATGCATTCGAACAGGGCATTGTACTCAATCATAGGTCTAATGAGTGATGAGTACAGGGGACGATGACCTCCCTTGATCTAGATGTGAATCCCTTCATGATCAGGTGGGTGATATAGAAGGTTTTCCTAACTACTTTAGCAACATGAGTGTCAAGCGAAGGCTACTGTCAACCTGGGTCCCCAGATCCCTGATGACTTTTTCTGTGCTCAGTGGATTGCCACCTATATGGTAGCTAGGGGTAACCTTGTTTTTCCCGAAGGGTATGACTATGCATTTTTTGGCGTTTAACTTCAGGCCATGGCTCTGGCACCAGTTATCCATTTCTGTGAGGCCCTTCTGGAGGATATCTGTGTCAGATGTGTTTTCAACTATGGCGCCCAGTTTGCAGTCCATCTGCAAACTTTGTCAGCCATAACCCTCCTGTGTTTGCTTGTACTTCAGAAAAGTAGATGCCGAACAAGAGTGGACCCAGGACTGAGCCCTGTGGGACACCACTTGTGACAGGCTTTGAGTCTGACATGGCTCCAGCAACTCTGACCCTGTGGGTTCTGTCACTTAGCCAGTTTGCAACCCATCTTGTGATGTATGGGTTTACATTCAAACTGATGAGTTTTTCGATGATACCTGAGTGGGGTATTGTGTCGAAGGCCTTTGTCAGGTCGAGGTAGGCTGTATGGACTGCCTTTCCCTCATCAATGGCCTTGGTGACTGTCTCGAAAAAGTCAACCAAGTTTAAGAGGCAGGATCTGCCTTTGACAAAGCCAAACTGGGTTGGATCCAAAGTCTGCAAGTTCCCTATGTCTTTATTTATGAGTTCCATTATGATCCTCTCCATGGCTTTGCAGATAAGCCTTGTCAAGCTAATGGGGTGGTAATTTCCAGGGTCTATGGAGGCACCGCCCTTATGAAGTGGGACCACAGTCGCCGTGCGCCACTCCTTGGGTACGTATCCTGAGGTGAGGCTAAGATTAAACAGCTGTCCTAACTGTGGGTTTAATTCCTCGTTGAGTTCGTGAAGCACACAGCCGGGGACACCATCCGGTCCCATGGATGCTGTGTTTTTTGCCTTAGTGAGGGCAGTTCTCACCTGGGTGTTGGAGATGTTTGGGGGGCTACAATCCTCTCGAATAGATATCTCTCCTTTTGGGGGGGGGGAGAAGTTTGCACTGAACCTGTCAGCCAGTATGTTGGCAATGTGTGTAGGTTCAGTAATTTTCACATCATTTTGAACTAATTCTGAGCATTTCTGGGAGTTTCCTCCTAGGTTTCTAACATAGCTAAAGAAGGCCTTATGATTCTCTTTAGAGTCCTTGGCGATTTTTCTCTCAAAATTTGCCTTGGATGATTTTATGAGAGCTCTTAGTTTTTACTTATAATGATCAAAGGTGTCTTACCTTTCAAGGATTTTGCTCTATCTTGTAGTAGCTTCCTCCTTTTGTTGTAGAGCTTGTTTATGGCTGGGGTCCACCAGACTGGACGCTTGCCTTTGGTACAGAGAGTCTTAGTTTTGTTTGGGATTACCTGATCCATGCAGTCCTGTAGGTGCTGGTAGAAGGCATTTGTAAGTGATTCAGCGGTTTGAGTAATGTTTACCACTGGCTCAGGGGCCTTAAAGGAGACCACACTAGTTTTTAGAAGTGTGAAATCGGCTTTTGAGAAGTTTTTCACTGTGGTCTTTTTTGTTTTAGGTGGGGGCGGGATGAGGACCTCCAGCGAGATTAGTTTATGATCTGATCTCACCAGTGAGGGGTATACTTCCGGTGTTGAACATTTTGATCCCATGTTCGTGATGATGAGATCAAGTATGTTTTCTCCTCTTGTGGGGATGGTGACTAGTTGTTCCATGGCATTTGAGTTTATGAACTCCAGGAATCTTTGGGTTAGAGTGTTCGGGCTTGAGTAGTGTTCCCAGTCTATATTAGGGTAGTTGAAGTCACCTAAGTATGATGGTGTTTGGAGATACATTTATCCCCTCCAATGTTTTCAGGAAGGCCATGTGAGGTTCCTGAGTTTGAGAGGGTGGCCTGTAACATGCTACAAATTGCAGAGCAGTCTTGCCTATGGTTAATTGCACCTGGATGGTCTCCGATGCATCGTGCGTTGCCACCAACCTTGAGGTGTGGGTGTCCTTTATGAATATGGACACCCCTCCTTTCTTGGTGTTGTCCGGATTTTGGGGCGGACGCATGATATGAGGTGAAACCTGTTAGTGCTGGGGTGCTCTCAGGAGCCTTGAACCAGGTTTCTGTCACAGCACAGACATCGATGTTCTCCATATTGAGAAGGGCCTCGAGTGCGTGCATCTTGAGATTGAGACTTCTGGCATTGAGCAGCATTACCCTTAGTTTTTTTCCTTTTTGGTGTTCTAGGGTGGTAGGTTTAGAATTTGAGCCTTGCCTAAAAAACGCACTATGGGGGTGGCAAGAGCCTTTGCCAATATCCGGAAGCCCAGGGGTGACAGGTGCAAGCCGTCCCTTGCGAGGCAGCGTGGCTTGTCCAGCATGTCATCCCAGGCAGACAGACATTGGATCCCCTTTGAATGACACCAGAATTTAAGCCAATTATTAAAGCTGATCATCTTATCACTGTATTGTGGCATCATTCTAGGTGAAGGTAGGATACTGCTCAAGGTCAGGGTCATACCTGCCTGGGCTACATAATCAGAGAGCTCCTCGATGTCCCTTTTCATGTAGTCCAGGAGGTACGTCTCAGGTCGTTGACACCAGCGTGGACAATGAGTCGTACTTGTACCTGCTGTTGAGAGACCTGAGTGCTTGCGTTATGTGGCGGATTCTAGCGCCTGACAGGCAGCTTACTGTGACCTTCTCTTTACTCAGTCTGGTGAGCGGGACGTCAGTGTGTCTGACTATGGAATCACCAATGACAAGTGTGTCTGGCATTTTGTTTGGCCTTAAGGGCTGTGACTGTTTGACACTCTGACTGTGTGGTCTATGTGTTGCATGTGTTGGGTCGTGAGGTGGTAGTTGTTTGGGTGTCTGCTTTGGTGGCCTCTGCTGTTTTGGTAAATTTTTGATCAGAGCCTCCAGTATGTCTTTGTGTGAGTATGTGTATGATTTGAAGTTGTGATGGTACCATGTGTGACTGGGTATGTATTGTGTGTGGTTACCTTCTCCTCCTGTCTGGTCTTGCCAGTCCTATGTTGAGAGAGCTCAGCCTCCAGTTTGGCCGTATAGTTGCATCTCTCGCATGTATTTGTGTTTTGTGGGAGAAGGAGAGGATTGTCTGTGTACATGAGGCAATTGTAACATTGCCTCAATATTCCCAGGTTCACCAGTTGAGCTGGAGAGGACACTAGCAACTGATCCGACATACTAGAAGTAGTAGATAAAGTGACTTTCAAAGGACTCCGGGGCAGTGGGTTTTAGACTGGTGGGGTACTATCTATAATAAGAGTGCTTTATCAAGGTGCAAGTACTGTAGGAGTAAGTGCTAGGCTTTACAGATAGAGAATAGTCTACTTGGGAATCAAGTAGAGATGAACTTTTCAGTTATAGGATATGCTGGTTAGATCAGCAGTACAGCTCGAGGAAGGTAGTTCTAAGGGAAAATTGGAAGAGTGGAATTTAGATGGCCCAAATAGTTTAACCTTGTTTAACCGCCGCTGCTCTTGTGTGCAACAGTGGTAACTCAGCTAAATCAGCTTACAGCGCATTTAGCGTGTTTTATAACAGGGGCTGAAGGGAGCTAGGAATTGGCCCAAAACGACTAATGGACTACTAGTTTCTGGCTGAAACTTCACCAAATCGGACAAAAAGGCCACTCAGTGCTTCCCACTCCCACTGGTAAGCAAAGAAACTTCCCTCCTTCCTAATAAGGCAATGGATCAGTAACAGGAACTAAAAACAAAGCCCAGGGATCAGCAACTCTGAAACTGGACTACTCTAGTTCAGTAAGGCGGAAAACAAGAGATTTTTTTGTTTTATTACAGAGACAAGGAAAAAACAGACAGTAAATGCTATAAATGCTGTAAATCGGCTAGCGCACTTTAGTGTGTAGCCTACAGAAACAATTTGAAACAATTAGTAACTTAAAGTGCAATAAACAGTGTAAAATGCAGAAATCACAAAGTAGCAGTAAAACAGGCGAAATGCAGTCGCTAGCTTAATAACTGTGGGAAAGCCACAAAAAATACTTATATCTGGTAGAAAGTCACTCTTTTAGCTCTCTGCTGCTTGGATCACTCTGCAGGCCACCACGAGGATCTGTGCTGAGTTGGTACAAGCTGGAAAACGCGTGTTTAGTGTGTTTTATAGCAGGGGGCTGAAAGGAGCTAGGAATTGGCCCAAAACGACCAATGGACTACTAGTTTCTGGCTGAAACTTCACCAAATCGGACAGAAAGGCTGCTCAGTGCTTCCCACTCCCACTGGTAAGCAAAGAAACTTCCCTCCTCCCTAATAAGGCAATGGATCAGTAACAGGAACTAAAAACAAAGCCCAGGGATCAGCAACTCTGAAACTGGACTACTCTAGTTCAGTAAGGCGGGAAAACAAGAGATTTTTTGTTTTTTTTTGTTTTTTTACAGAGACAAGGAAAAAAAGACAGTAAATGCTATAAATGCTGTAAATCGGCTAGCGCACTTTAGTGTGTAGCCTACAGAAACAATTTGCAACAATTAGTAACTTAAAGTGCAATAAACAGTGTAAAATGCAGAAATCACTTAAAGTAGCAGTAAAACATCACTTAAAGTAGCAGTAAAACAGTCCTCAAGAACTTCATAAAATCTGTCAGGTTTCTTAGGGGCTGCAGGTTGAGAACCTGGGCCACAGAAGCTGATGGAAAAGGTATCCAAAAGGACAGCCAAGACAGGAAAGACAGCAGAGGGCTTACTGACTCCATTTGGAAGAGCTCATACTACATTTTTTGAATGTCAGAAACCTGAGAACAGTCTCATTTAAAAAATTTCATCAGACAAGAAATAGCTCTTCAAAGGGAGAGTCTGGGCTAATAGAATTTTCCTCCTCTGAGCCATAATCCAAGGTAGATGAGTTCTGACTGGAATATGCCAAAGACTCTCTCCCAGAATCCAAGTCCTCTTCAGAGGAGTCATGCTCTCTGGGCTTCTTGAGTGAGGTACAGGGCCAAGGGGAAGCAGAAACTCCTTGGGGATGCTTCAAAGCCATCAACGCATTCAATAGCCCCTGGATAAAATCCGGCCATTCACGCTGTGGATCTTTGGAAGGAGGGGAAACATGTTTGGTTTTTTGTTTTTTTCTTTTGAAATACAACCAAAACGCAGCTTCAGGGATCAAACCAATAAATATCCAAGTACCTCAGCAATGAAGAGTTCTTGGACTGGCAGGTGGAATAGCCTTGCTTTCTTCAGACTGTAACCAGTTATTTTTACTGTTCTCGTTATAAATATGAGCCCAGCATCACACCTCGCTCTGTAATCTTCTGTTTTATATAACGATACTCTTTGTACTACTCTCTAGTAAAGGATACTGCAACAGTGCTATGTAAGGATATCTGAAACAGTGATTTATATCACCACACAAGCACCCACAGTTAAACACAGAAGACAGTAAGAATGTGTATCTGCATGAGTGTGTATATTTGTGTGTGTGTGTGTGTGTGTGTGCCTGTGTGTACGCACATACACACTAGCCCATGTGAAATCTGTCAGGTTTTACTGCTGCCATTTCTAGATTGCAGTCAGCTTACTCATGTATGCCACTAGTCTGACTTTCTATATACTTATTTTCACATTTAAATTTTATTTAAATCTATCCATTTGTGATATGATTTGGAAATATATCTTTTAATTACATGACCAGATTCGCACTACATATGAAAGAATCATGCAAATAGCCTATACTTTGCCAGCTTGCTAAAATTCTCAACTTTATATCCTTTAATGTTTAAGTTTATTAATTTTAGATATTTTACATTTTGTTCTATTCCTAAAAATATGTAGCAATATCAATACATGCTGTTATGCAGATGCACAGTCATTTTCTTACCTATCTTCAAGGAACATGTCATAGTAAAATCCGTTTTCAATGGGTGGACCATAACACAAAAAGCCACCATAATACCCTTCCATGGCTTCTCCAAGGATGTGCGCACTAGAATGCCAATACACCTGTACAAAAGAAATAATTTATAATTAATTTCAGTTTCTAGCTAATTCTAGCTATACTGGCAGAGTTTTAGCAGCAAGTTGGATGTGAAATACTAAAGTTTTTAGCCAGGAGACAATGTTGCTTGGATTTACCAGAGGTAAAACTATTACAAAACCATACAGTCCCACTGCAGTAATGTTTTACTTGTTTACTAATTGAAACGCTACTGTGGATTTACTGGTTTCAATTCAGAATTTGCAGGCATGATCCAAGCTAGGAAATGACAGTCAAGAAGAAAAAACAATGAAACCATGTTTAGCTAAGGTGATGCAAAATGAGAACAGGTACAGTGAAACTACTTTGAATGTAGAGTACAATAAATGCCCAAATTAAGCAATTAATAACATTGCCACTTACATGTGCATATACGTACACACACAAAACACAGCATGTCATGTATAAAGCAGCATTTGCCAAAACAAATTCAGTTTTAAATAGAATTAACAATACAGGACACTTTCCATAGCTGAGAAGCTTATACTATGGAAAAACATGTTCAATGCACTATATACCTCCAAATGTATCCTTAAATTTACTCTAGTTTAATGTTCAACATAAGGACAAGGGTGCATTATTACAAATCATCTACACAATAACATAGTGCTCTGTCCAATAGCTTAAGGCATGCTTGGGGAATCCCAAGTAACAAGGGGAAGTTTCATGTTGTAGGATCTTTGAACATTGCTCAGATCTAGTCACCTACTGGCCATTTGAGTCAAGGCCAATTTTCTCTGGAGACCCGGGAAGTAAAGTCCCACAAAATGTTAACATAATGTTGCCCAAACAGAACAAATGAATCACACTACTTTAGAAGAAAACATCCATCTGAAACATTTTCACAAAACTCCAATGTAAATGCAATAAAAATATTGATAACAGACTCCTGCTAATACATTCCAGTTAATACAGTTCCTCTTAACTTTTAATTAGAAAGCATACCCATGTTAATACACAGATGCTGGTTGCAAAATGGTCCCAGACTTTGGTATGAAAAATAAATACAGCCAAATGGTGCATGAGAGTCACTTGCAAAATATTTGTCGCAGAATTTTTTTTTTGTTTTAGAATCTGCAACTACATTTTGCTACTCTTACAAATGCTGCTGAGTATTAAACCCATGCCTTTAACAGTAAGCACATGCCTGTGTTTTTGTTTTCCAATGAAGTTACAAAAGCTGAAGAAATCGTGCATAAGCAGGTGCTGAGTTTTAAACAGTATGGAGGAGTTGGCCTTGCATGCACTACAAAGTATTCAATCCTAGCCTTTGGGCCACATCTCATTACTGCTAAGGAATTCTTACAGGGTCAGGAAGCTGTCCACACCATGGGCTTTAATAACTCAAACCAACTCCTGTGAAGACAGGGACACTAACATATCAATATTCTCATGCTGTTTGTGCTTGTCAAATTACAATACCCCCCCCCCCCCCCAAGACATTATAGACATTTGGAGTTTCTTCCCCTTTTGATCATGCTTTCAAGACACCACTCTGAATGCAGTCATATTATTAAACAACTATTTTAACTGTTTCTATACTTCATATTACTGTTGAAGAAGACTATATGTAAACTTATTTTTTGTACGCAGCAGGTATTTTTACCATGACACTGGCACATATTTAAAGGCTATGTGGAATGATGGGTAAGAGTAATGTAATTAAATCTTTACAAGCTTTAGAGATATGCTCAGAATTACTCCAAAATGACAAAAAAAAAAAAAAAAATACATCGAACCCACAGACATTGCCAACATCCTAGCTGACAGGTTCAGTGCAAACTTCTCCCTCCCACTCCCCACCAAAAGGGCAAATATCTATCCCAGCAGAGTGCTGCCCCCCTGACATCTCAGATGCTCAGGTAAGAGCCGCCCTCTCCAAAGCAAAAAACACAGCATCAATGGGACCAGACGGTGTCCCGGGCTGCGTCCTACATGAACTCCAAGAAGAGCCAAACCCAAACATAAAACTACTGTTCAATCAAAGCCTTACTACAGGATATGTACCCAAAGAGTGGCGTACAGCAACAGTGGTCCTTCTCCACAAAGGTGGTGCCTCACTGGATCCTGGAAACTATCGCCCTATAAGCCTGACTAGCTTGGTCTGCAAAGCTATGGAAAGGATCATCATGGACCTCATAAATAAAGATATTGGGGACCTACAGACACTGGATCCTACCGAGTTCGGCTTTGTTAAGGGCAGATCTTGCCTCTTAAACCTGGTCAATTTCTTTGAAACAGTCACCAAGGCCATTGACGAGGGGAAGGTGGTCCACACAGCCTACCTGGACCTCGCAAAAGCCTTCAATACAATACCCCACTCGGGCATTATAGATAAGCTCACCAGCTTAAATATAAACCCCTATGTCACTAGATGGGTTGCAAACTGGCTCAAGGACAGAACCCACATGGTTAGAATTGCTGGAGCCATGTCAGACTCAAAACCAGTTACAAGTGGCATCCCACAAGGCTCAGTCCTGGGACCTCTCTTGTTCGGTATATATTTCTCGGAGGTACAGGCCAACATGGAAGGACTGTGGCTGACCAAGTTCCAGAGCGACTGCAAATTGGGCGCCATAATCGACTCTCCAGCCGACACAAGCATCCTCCAAAAGGGCCTCATAGAAACAGACAACTGGTGCCAGAGCCATGGCCTCAAGCTAACGCCAAAAGTGTATAGTCAACCCCTTTGGCAAAAACAAAGTGCCCACAAATTACCACATAGGTGGTAATCCATTAAGTACAGAAGAAGTAATTAGGGACCTGGGGACCCAAGTTGATAGCAATCTCTCATTTGACAACCACGTGGCCAAAGTGGTTAGAAAAACATTTTATATAGCCCACCTAATCATGAAGGGATTCACATCTAGATCGGGGAGGTCATCGTGCCTCTTTACTCATCCCTCATCAGGCCCATAATGGAGTACAATGCCCCTTTTGGGATGTACCTTACCAGACACCTGCAGCAACTGGAAAGACCCCAAAAGTACCTCACCAAGAGGATCAAAGGGCTCAAACAGATGCCATATGCTGCCCGGTTAAAGAAACTCCAGCTCTACTCAGTGGCATACCGCCTGCTCAGAGGCGATCTGTGCCTGACGTATAAAGCCATGTCCAACCCGGAATTAATGAACATGCTGCACCTCAGAAAATCCAAATCCCATCGAGCTACGCACTCGAGAGACTTGAACCTCAGCAGTGAAATAAATAGGACATGCTGGAGGGACAGATTCATAACCCAGAGGCTCCCTTCACTCTGGAATAAAATCCCAGTCCAGGTTAGGCAGAGTCCCTCATTGACTCTCTTCAAGAGGAATCTTGATGAGTGGATGGGAGATCGTAGGTTTACCCCGGGTATCACTTTTGTGTCACTGTTAGACAGAGGCACAGTATACTAACCTCGAAAAAGGGCATAGCAAAATTAATTTAAAATGGGTGGTGAAAGCCAAACACACTCTGGCTAGGCTTATAAATGCCCTAGGGCAGATAGCCTAGTATGAACCAATGAACATTAAGGTGTTCACTTTGTTGTACACTTCTGATTACCTTGCCCTATATTGTGGGCAGCAGTCTGTCCAGACAGCTGACTACAACCTGCAGTTTATACTTTAATTTAAACGAAAGCTTCACACCAACACCACCACCAGGTCAAATGTACTAACTGCTGCCTTATGAATAAGAAAAGACTGGCTATATTTCACTAACATTACCTGCTGAGCAGGTCCACAGCATAGACAAATGAAACTTTAATTATAAACTAGCTATTCCAGTTTGATCTACCATGGTGAACAATGGACAAGTCTTCCAGGGGAGGTGAAATTTATTAGCAAACACCGATTTGCTCTTCACTGAGTTGGGGAGGAAAAAAGTCTGCTTTGTGGATGCACTAGCACCTAGCACAGACAGCACACTGGGTCACGGTATAGGTTTGTCCAGACCAAGCAATGCAGATGCACTTTTGCTGTTTTGTGCATATACCCAGTGGCATTGACGTGTAAGGCTGTGTGCATGTCCTGTCTCGGGTGCATATGTGTTACGCAGGTAAGGTGGTGGGCTAGACTGTATACAAATGTTAGAACAGCTAAATGATGGCTACCCTGCATTTTAGCTACAACCTCTAAAACTAGCCAGTGACAGATGGCAATCCACTGAAAGCCTAATATCTGGAAAGTGAAGAAATAGGGCATGTGGGGGTGCAACAGTCAGTCCAATAAGGTGGAGCAAATGGGCTGCTAAGACCATTTGGATGGAAGATGTAAGTATGCAAAAGAGCATAAAGGACCTAGTAAAAAAAAATATGCATAATTAACTAATGAAATATACCAAGAATAAAATAAGGGAAACGTAATAATGGGCGAGAGAAATGAAATGCAGCAACAGTATGCAAATAATATTTTAGACAATATCTCACAACAATTAGGAATGTAAAGAGAACAACGATCAATGGAATGCATTTTTCAGCCTTGATAATTTCTGTAACCACATGTACCCTTACTATCTTACCTGGCTGACAGGTCCGCTAGTGCACAAGCATAATGTAAGGATTCCTCTTCTCAGTGAAGTTGTGCCTTTTTGGCTTTTGGATCTTACCTGCTACCAGTTAGACAAGTAATTTAGTTCTAGTCAATTTATCATGTTATAGATGCATCCCTTTTTAATGGATATTACTTCCCCAAAGGCATGGAATGCACAACAGTGATATGCATGCTCTCAGGCATGATTAATATGTCATTATTTTCTACGAGTTTATAACATGCATCTCTTAAAAGCTGCCTATAGCTAGGCAGGATCCTTGAAAATGTATCAATGTATTGTAAAGAACAGCTTATGCTGACATGAGTAAGGACTGTTCCAAAGGAAAGAATACAGTTGGAAGCTGACAAACAAGTTTGTGCTGCAAAAAATACACCACATGCAGTATCCCAATTGCCCCAGAAACATATGACAAGGGAAAGGCAGAACTGCCTACTGACAGAGAGAAACACACAATAAGGACCATGAAAGAAGATGCTGTGAACTGTGACACAGTTTCATGAAAATGAACTCTCGCCTACATTTTCATACATGCTAGACATTCAGAATACCACCTCACTGTGTACTTACTATATGCGAAAGCAGGACAGGTTATGCCTTACATTAGAGTATAAATCCCTTAATCTTCCATCCTATAATATCAATATATCATTCCATCCATTTTTTATTTTATTCTTTTAAATGGGAACACCCACTGCACATAAGTGTTTCTTTTCACAGGTGGTCCAGGAATGCTATCTGGTTAAGTGACTTGCTCAAAGTCACACAGTAGGCAAACAGAGGTGGAAGGAATCAAACTCTACACCATGGACTACAGGAATCAGCTTGACAACAGCTCAGAGCCTTAATCCTCTTACATACCTGACAGCTATGTTTCCGGAGTAATGGTAACAGTTTATGTAATTACCTTATAAGGAAATCACAAGTTTGCTAAGTCTATCATTACAACAAGTAAAAAGGGAAATGAGTGAATTAGTAAAAGACGTGACATGCATATACCCCCAACCATTATGACTTGCGTACAGACTCACTGTTGCTCCCCCTAGATTTTATTAAATAGACCTGTTTCAGAGCACATAGACTGTCATGGGGATACAGAACCTTGGGAAGTGTTCATAGGTTAGTACTAGGCTAACTGCCCTTGCGAGCCATTTTAAGCCTAGTCAATTATCCCTTGTGAGACTCAAACCCTGCACCTTGTGTTTGTAAGGCAAACACCTTAACCATTAGGCCACCCTCCCAACCTCAAAAGTTAAGAGGTATGAGCAGGAGACTAAAAGAAAGACTGCATACATGACAAAATGTAGCAAATATTAAAAAAATAGAAATGGGTAAAATGATATTTTGTCTGGAAAAAAAACTATAAAAATCACCAAAAAGAAGTAGGAGTGAACGTAGAAAAAGACTTTAATTTCCCCACAAGTTACACAGGTTAAGTGCTTTCGACCTTACCAGAAGGCCTTCCTCAGAACAGATAAACTTGTATACCAAAGCCATTTTAAATTCCTATCAATTAAATATCAGTCAAATGTACACTTAGCTAAATACATTCAGAAAATACCAACAGTTCCTTATTTTAAAAAATATGCACACTTATATAAAAACTTTAAACACCCAAATCAATAAAAAATAAAAAAATAATTAAATATAAAGATAAATGTAAATACGTGATATATGTCATTTTCATTTACATTTGTCATAAACATTTTCTTTGTAAAACTTCTTTATAATAACTCCAGCATTTAAGCCTGGTGCATTGCAAGCATTAAATAATACTTGCCACCAAACATCTCTGTAGTTCAACTCTGAGTTCCTGTCTCGATTAAAATTAGTGGAAATGTTGTCAATGACAGTGAAATAAAACTTTGTGTGCCCCTTAAATAAAAGGCCATGCCTGACAAGCATTATCAACATTGTTACTTCTGATGGCATAATGTTCATGCATTCTTTTTTTCAATTGTCTTTTAATTTTACCTATGTAGAACGCGGTGCACAATGCACACTTAGCCAAATAAATCACAAAGGTGGAAGCACAAGTGAAAAAACAGGCACCGGCCAAATTCTTCCACTAACACTAACCTCAAAAAGGTGCTCATGAATCTATCTACAAAAACTACAATTAAGGCACTTAAAAGTACCTTCGGTACCCCTAGTCTCAAAATTTCTGTCAACCTTTTCCAATAATTCCTTGGAATTTTTTGCCCTATTATTAATAAAATGTGGTCCTGAACCCAAAGAAGAAATAAAGTCACTATGCACCCCAAAATTCTACAATTGTTACCAATGATATTTCTAATACCTACCTTTTTAGCCTAACCAGTTGTCCATTAAAACGAATTGTAGACTGAAAGACAGGGTGATACAACATATGTCAGCTATACATACAGCCAATATACATAATGCCCTGTATCAACATGTAAAGCAGTACCCTGGGCACGTATTTTCTTTTACGGTTTTGCAGGTTATTCATCCAACCAGGAGGGGGGTGATTTGAGAAATATAACAGAATGCAGTGAAACTAGATGGATAATCAGTCTGGGTGTTCATAGAGCACCTGGCCTGAATGGTATCATTCTTATCAAACCTTTTTTAAAAGAGAGGAGGGCTTTTTACTGAGTCTTTGATTGCTTGTTATGTACTTTAAAAGGTATTCATAACTTTTGTATGTTGTCTGAAGAAGGGTTTTTTTTCAAACCTGAAAGCACTAACCTACTGCATTTTACCTACTGCATTTTATTAAACTACTGTTTTTTTATCAGCCTGGTGGTCCAGATCGTCTCTTTTTGCTGTTTGGAATTTGCTGTAAAGCTGGACCTTAAGTGCAAAGTCTACATTTGTGTTTTTTAACCTGTGTAACTTGTGGAAATTAAAGTATTTTTTCTACGTTCACTCCTGGTGTTACTTCTTTTGGTGATTTTTATAGTGTTGTTCATTTTGTTTCACCTTTGGAGGCGTTTTTTTTTAGTAGCTGGTGTTTTTTGATATTCTACTTTGTTAAAAAAAACTGCATTTGAACTTAGTTTATAAAAAAAAAAAATTCTACCAACATTTTATTTAGCAATATGGAAAATAGATTTATAGACTACTTGGATTTCACATAAATTTTAATCTTTTTTTTACAAACAAGCAAACCAAAAGGATGTATATTAAAGGTCATGATACAGAATTAGGAAGTGCAGACTACTCGGTGAGATAAATTCTTGATATGGTACCCACTTCATCTTATAGCTGCCATGTATTATTTGTTACCTATACTAAACATATTGATATATTTGATACATGTGTAAATTACAATATTTTGATAGAAATATTAAGCTTTACTATCTGCCAAATTTATCCTGGTACGTGCAAAAAACAAAATGTAATATTTAAGATTTACAGTGTTCTGCCTCATTGTGTAAGTACTATACTTCATGCATGTAGTGCCTATGTAAATGTCCCCCCTTGCACAATTGTATGCCATTCAAAAAATGAAACCATAGTGCTGGTTAGTTCCAACAGTGTAATCTATGCAAAGCTTCTAAACCTTCCATACTTTTATGCTGATTGGCAAACATTGCAGAGCAGCATAGTCGTGCAGTGAGGGAGAGAGGGAGGGAAGAAAACTCCTTTGTTGCACTACAAGGGGAAAAAAAAACTACCAATAACAGAATCCTCTTTGGAACAGGCAAACTTACTATCACCATCAAAAGTTTTCACGCCCACCCTGCAATGCTGTTGAGCTGTTGCCAATGAGAACTTGCATAACAACTCCCCTCATTACAATTATTATGGTAACGAGGAATAAAAGTTTATTCTCATTCCTAAGGACTAAAATTTCTTTATGGATCACTCCTTATCATAACGGCAGACTACAGGGTACTGCAGACAAAAATTCACTAAATAAGTAATATAAGAATACATACTTGCAAGAGATGCATAGAAGTTCAGCAGAAGCTGCTGTCATCAGGACCACTTATCAGAACAGACATGGTGGGGGGACTCTGGACCACTGAAGGAGGGGTGTCCAGTAGATTTTACAGATATGCTCTTAATCTATCAAAGTAATACTGAGGACCCTCTGTGGCTGGGCTGAGTACCAAGCAGTATTTCAGAAGTGGGGCAGCAAGAGGCCTGCCCTAAATCAACAGCTTGGATGACTAAGTCCTGAAGAAAAGACTTTCGAAAAAATAGCCTGTCTCAATAAGTCATGACAGACGCAGTGATATTCAGTAGTGTTGTGTACCGAGAATTAAGTGACCACTGCACAAATGTCTGCAATAGAAAATTTCTTGAGGAAAACACTGGAAGAAGCCACTCCAATACGGAGTGGGTTATGACCATAGAATTAATGGACAATTGCTGAAATGAAGGCAAAAAAATAGTTAGTAACCCACTTAAGTCTTTCCTGTACAACTACAAGCTGTTCCTTCCACAAAGAGGAGATGTGCAGTTTTTGGTCCATCTTTGACAATTCCTCTACCTTCCTCAGGTAGTACATGAGCTGACAGTGCATGACTAGTATGTGTAGGACCCTCTCACACTAGTTTCTGCCACTGCAAGGAACAGATGAATTCAGGAAGACTTTCTAACCCTCTTTTAGGAATAAGCACTGGATGTTCTGAAGGATACCCTATCCTTCTGAAAGGTCAGAGATGATTCCCTACACAAGGGGAATAACAGAAAAGTTGACCAAAAATTAATTTCAAAGCCACTGAGCTAACACATGTAAGCAAGCCTTGCTGTCATGAATTTCTAGTCTGGAGATAATGGTTTCCTCAAGTATAAGAGGAACATTCAGCCTTCCTTTAAGAAATCTCTAAGCCAAATCAGTGTTGGTCCACAATGATGCCCCCACAAGATCTCGATGCACAGAAATAACTGACAAATGCACCTTGACCTTGGAATAATAGAAACCAAGATAATACATGCACCTGGGATACACCAGGCTCATACATAAGTTAACCAGTCAGAGCAATACTGGGTACCACTCAGCATAAAATAAGAATCCCTTCCACCTAGAAGCACAGGCCTGTTGAGTAGAAGGCTTCCTCTATTAGTCTAATTCAACTGAGAGCAAGTCTGACAGAAGGTGATTCTACATTAACTGGCAAGTCTGTAGGTAGGGCCAATTCCCCAAGATACTGGGGTCATCCTTAGCTAGGCTACTGAGGGTTTCATATATTGCTAGGGCCCTTAGAATGGAAACCAACATCCTTCACTGGCATGGATGATGAACAAGTGTTTTGACACTTCTTTATAATTTGAGGTGAGGTAAGTAATGAGCAGAAATGGAAGAAAGGCATATATCAATCTCCTGTCTCAATGACGTAAGAATGCTTCTACCAGTATTTCCCATTACTCTACCACAATAAAATGAAAAAGGAAGAAGGAAGGAATAATGTTCTTTCAGCTGGCAAACAGATTTGATTACAAGAATACGCCACTTCTGGAAGGCCCTGACCAGAAACAACCTCTGAATATGGAGCTTTAGAACAGGGCTGGAAGCCTGGTGTAGGGCCTCTATCAGTTCACTCACTTCCCTGGAAAACTGCACTGCCAAGAGAAGAATGCCCTTCTTTATGCCTTAGTGCCTCACAAGAATCACTTCCTTCCCTAAGAGGTACGACTATGTGCCTTTTTGCTTGTTTAGCTAGCACATAACAGAGTGTTAGATGTGGACAGACTCGAGCATTGCTTGGAATTAAAAATGAATGTTGTGAAGCTCCCTCTCCAGAGAGACTGCACTCTTTTATTGTGTGGTAGCAGAGTTTGGTTCCACACCCCACTAGCAAAGCATCCATCATTACGACCTGCAGTGGCTTTGGCTATGGAAGGGAAGAACTACCATAGATGGTTTGAGGATTATCCACCACTCCAGGCAGAGTAACAAGGGTTGGAGAATAACAGCAGGTTCATGAGAACATGGTGACTTTGAAACTGCTAAAATCTCATTCTGCTGACACCTGCATCCTTAGGCATGCAAATGAAACCATCAAACCTAAAAATCACTGAAGAGTGTCTGAGCTGTATCCTACATTGTGTTCTCACCTAGGATGCTAAGCCTATAATCTTCTGGACCAGTTTCAATGGCAAAAACAACAATAAATGAAGAGGGTTCACTGTATCCTGATGAAGGGCTTCCTCTGAGCCACAGTTAGACAGGTATTGTCCCAGATTATGGTGACTGTATCAGACTGCAGTGCATCCATGGGCGTACCCACAGGAGAGCTGTTCCAGGGTAGAACTATCAGGACCTAGTTGTTAAGGTACAGTAAAATTAGGAAACCCACCTACTGCAGATTTTGGCCACCATGAGCAACACTGGTGGTGGGTGGGAAAGAAAATCCAAATGTGAAAACTTTGCAGTAAAAATAATGTGCACCTTGAGTGAACCATAGGAGTCTCCTGTCTGGACTCCAGACAGCTATATGCCAGAAGGAATCCACTGTGTTCATTAATACCATTCACTGCTCTTGCAGAAGCAAGGGGGTATTCCCTAAGAGGGTGATCATCAACTAGACATGCTAGATATGACGGTTAAAAGTAGGCAAGTTCCTGGATGAATTTAACTTTTCTGCCACTTTTGACAGCACTGACAGCTATTAGTAAAACCCTCACTTCTCCTCCAGTCCTGAAACAGCCCTTGCAAGCCCTTCTGAGTACTACAATCTAAATCTGAATAACAGCTCCAAATCTAATCTGCTACTGAAGCTTTTTTCTAGAAGAGGACCTATGACATCCAGTAGATGGCCATGACTAAAACCCACTAGCCATAATGTTTCTATATGCAAAAGTGGACTCTAAACCCCTTTGCCTTGCTGGCAATCCCAGAAAGTAATCAGGACTGCAGTGGACCCACTGAAGGAATCAACAACCTGAATGACCAACAGCACTGAAAAGGAAAAAGACTAAGAAATCATGTGACACCCAAAGGCTTGTTCTATATGCCAAGGAGGCCTCTTCATCTTCTATGACTAACAGAAGAAGGGATGGAAATGGCTGGGGAAGCAAGGAGGATTTCTTCAGATGTGACGGCTTATTTCCTCTTTTAAAGGTCATCCAACAAATCTTGGGCAAATTAGCCAAAAAGCACATCTCATAAAAGGAGGGGCAGAATCAGGGTGTCTTCGACTTATTCTAATAAAATACCTAATGACAATCTCAGATGAAAGGAATGCCCAAGTCCCGAGCTTTCAACTTTAAAGACTCCACTAGGCACTTCCAGTGATTCTGGGGAGCAGGGGCAAGAAACCAGTCTAAACTGGTCCTCCTCAACCAGAGCAGACTTCCAAAGAAGGGGGCCAGGAGGAAGTTATGCAAATAAGTGGGCAGCCTCTGTATCCTTGTCTGTCTCAGAGATAGTGGTCCTGAGATCCTCCAAATTTTCAAAGGATTCTGGAATCAGTGGAGAACCATGATCCTTCTGTCACTCGTCTTGTGTATATTGAATAAGACAATGAGGCTGGATGTTCATTTAAGTAGTTTATTACAGACAAACAAATCAGGATGGAGAACGGTAACAATAAACTTAAATGAACTGACTACTATACACATGCATGCTTACACCTTGGCTGCTCACTACAAAATGGCACTCTTGCTTGCATGTGCTCAGTACTTATATGCACAAGCTCACTGACTGGAATAGCTCTTAAAGGAACATACACACTCTGATCTACACCTACTACCTGCAGAAACAGTCTCACTCAAGGGTGCACAAATAGCAGGCAAACAAGAGACACTGGGGAAGATTGGGGACCAGTACAGGGCTGCAAACTAGTCAAAAGCAATGTGGCAGGAGGAGATGCTGGTGTTCCATTGCAGGATTCAGATCAAACTACCTTATGGTGCAATCCCACATACATGTCAGATACTCCCAAAAGGGAAAAAAAACTTTGACATCTAGGCCTTGAGGTGCAAGCCTCAGGACAATCAAAGCAGATGAATCCTTCTCAACCAGGCCTGCTGGCACACAAAATTTCAAAATTGTCCCAGGAAAGGAGTCTCCAATAATGATTGTCCCTTATCCATGTCCTAATGACAAAAAAGAAGCTCTAGTATCAGGGTTGCCACCAACAGGATTAACCTTAGAAGATGTGATCTAAAGGCATGCCTCCCCCTTCTCTGAGATCTTCTTCTACCAAGACAAAGATTCTATCAGGCTTAGGCTGAGGATAAATTCACCATCTTGAGTGTTTGTGGAGGTGATGGCTTAACAGTAATCTTACCACAAGGAGATTCAAGTCTGGATCCAGCCTTCAAGATCTTGTCCCTCTAGCAGTGCTCTTACACATGCCTGGGACTATGAGGAGGACCCTCCCTTTGTGTTTACATAAGCAGCTCTTAATCACCGCCATCTATGCAAAATGGCCTAGCAAAATTTTCACTTTTGACATCATACAGCAGGACTGACTCTCTGGCACTTTTGACAGCTACATGCATTATAATCTTCTCAAAGACCATATAAGCAGTGCTGGAGTAGGTCTTGACTGGTAACTGCCACTTGGATATTTAACTTGATGCTTATGCAAATGAACATAGGGCTTCCAAATGAAAGCCGAACTATGAGAGGTGAAAAGAACTGGCAGGCTCCAGGGACAAGCAAACTTATATATTCATTGTATTACATCACTGTATGCATCAAATGAACAAGACAGCCTTGATTGTGAGATATGACAGGAAAAAACATGTTAAATTCTGACAAAGAAGTAATTCCTGACCAGTGACCCAGCAAGGACTGTCCTCAGTGCTGGATTATGATGGGCTATATGGGGTAGGAGTAAGCAGTGGGAAAAGGATATTTGTTGCCTGACCAGGAATTATTAACTATTTAACCCAGTAGAAAACATTTTAGGATTATTTAACAAAGCTCTGTGCAGCAAGTGAAAATATTTTTAGTTACACAGAAGAGACTTGCAATGCTTTCTTGCAGTATGAATTGACTGAAAGGATGCTTCACTTCTAAAAATCCTATAGGATTTACAAGGCTTATTAGTCACAGACACTGCTGTGCAGACTTTCACCATCACCAAAGCATAGTTCTGTTTTTCTGGCTCAAATCTGGCAAAAAGGGACAGCTAGCTATGTCGGGTCTATATCATATGAGTGAATTGCACAAATTTCGAACGCTCATAATATCAAATGTACTGAACCTCGAAGTTCCTATTGTGGGGGGCTGTGCTCCCCACATCCCCCGCTAAATATGTATTCCAACTCAAAGATCGCACTACAGTGAGGAAAAGGCAAATATCCCATTCTTCACTGTACGTACCGGTACGTACAGTGAGGAAAAGGCAAATATCCCATTCTTCACTGTACGTACCAGTACGTTCGATAATATGAGCATTCGCAATTTGTGTGATTCGCTTATATGATATAGACCCAGCTATGTCAATTATATGCGAAGTTTTAAGAGTCAAAATATGTTAGTGCATCATGGGATGGGATTGGTTACTAGAGATTAGCAGTCAGCTGTTTGGATTAGCTGATTGTAAATGGCTTGATTAAAGTGCTTGACCTTTTTTTAACAAACAGTAACTGAGGAGTGGACATCACTAAACTCTTATCTGCCTGTGTGATGGTGAAGGTAAGTATATGGGCACATAAAAAAATCTTGGTAAAATTCTGGATACCTTTTGTTATGTTTTGCAGTAAATAAAATTACTTTTTTTAAAACTACTGCTGATTTTGGCTCCCAGGCTCACCATTACTTCTTACCCTGAGGTCATCACATCTTGGGGGTACCATGGATATGTCCCTTTGCTGGATGGCTCTCATCCATCTGACTATGAACATCCTCATAACCATGAAGAGGATTAGGAAAGCACAGACTGTCTTATTTCAGCCAGAGGGGATTTTCAGGTAGGCCCTACCCCCACTGATGTGCAGTGTTTATGTCACAGTCAGGAGAGTGTGCAATGGTTCACAACAGAAATGCCCTACCTACATGACAATGTCATCCTTCTTACTTGTCCACCTACCCTCAGTACCAACATTTCTCACAACCTTGATATTACTACCGAGGCTTGTGAAATAACCATGCTCTCAGGTTCTCACCTTCCCAGAGAGTCAAGTATCCAGTGCCTTGTCCGTTTCTTTCCCCTTAGCCAACGTCAACGGGTGGGCAAGCTGCTCCTAGAACTCAGGTTGCCTGGGTGATGGTCAGGGCTATATCTTTCTATATCAAAGGGGCTGTTAGAGAGTAGCATCTAGCTGACAGCAGATTCTTTACTATATGGTTTAATGCTCATCTGAATTAATTGTATTGGAGATGCAATGAAATGCTTCTTCAGCAGATGAAGTAATTGATTTACAAGGGACAACCAAAAGAAAAAAAAGAGCCAGCACAAATCCTGTTCTGAAAATAAGTGTATTTAAAAGATACACATTATATTGGCAATGAAAACAAACTGCACAAACTGGTTTTGGCTTAACAGCCTTCCTTCAGTGTGACATTTGTCACACTGAGGAGGCTGTTAAGCTGAAACCGGTTTGTTCAGTTTCTTTTCATTGCCAATATAATGTGCATCTTTTAAATACACTTGTTTTCAGAACAGGATTTGTGCTGGCTCTTTTTTTCTTTTGGTTGAACTGTTTGGAGCCGTGCACTTACTGTATGTGTGGGTGCTTTTGTGTTTGGGTGTTTACAAGGGACAACATCATATTACTATAGTAGTTCAGTAGAATTTCTTTTCAGCATTATACTTATTGTTTATCTAGTTTCTGTCGGTGGTATGTGTATGAGTTAATGGATGAAGATTAAATGAGTTTTCTGTGGAGGCACATCACTCAGCAGGACCTCTGTATGTATCACTACTAAAGTATACTGTAGCCAGGTGCTAAGATCGCCTGATCTTGAATGAGAGGCTCTAGATAGCTTTTGCTAATGGAAGAATATCTGGAGAGTGCTATTAGAGCCAGGAATACCGGCTCTGTGGTGTGCATGGATAAGAGCCTTGACTTGGATTACCCTGGTTTAATAAACAGCCTGAGCACTGCAGGATAGTACAAAGGAACAGGACTGAGTGGTTGAGTCAGCCCACTCATCCTGGGATGATAGGAGGAAGTCTGTTTAAATCCTGACAAAGACGTGTCACCTGGAAGATGATCTGGTACTGTGCTTCAGTATACATGGACTCTAGCATGTGAGGTTAGTCAAGGTGTGCACATAACAGCTGAGCATCATCAGTGCATTGAAATGCAGACTCACAGTATCTCAGCATAGCCAAGAGTTGCACTGTACTTACCAACCAAGGGGAAAGGAGTTTTCAGAAGTATCAAACCCTTGTACTTTGTCTAAAATGTATCAGGACTGAATCATCCAGGTAGTTAGTTGTCACTGTTGGTCTTGTGTGAGTAGATCAAATATGTGAGGAAGCTCGTCCCTAGCCAGTTCCATAAGAAAGAAGAACCACTGTTGCCTAGGCCTGAGGAACGTTAACAAGATCTTGGAAGACTACCTTTGTAGCTGGATAATGACCCAGTACAGTGGTGGAAAGGGTGGAAATGCACCTGTTCCTTTAGACTACCAGTAAGGAGTCCTGGAACATAATCTGATTAGGTATCTGTTTTGAAAGAAGGTTAACAGAGTTACTGGAGGTGCTCCCTTCAAATGGTTTAATCCCTGAAAGACCCTTTTGTGTAATTTCCATTAGTAAAGGCCTACCATGGTCCTGTTCTGATGGAATGCAGGATGTTTGGAGAGAGACCTGATTTCTGACTTCTATGCAGTTTCCATCCATGCAGTTCTTTCTTGATAAGGCCCAAAATTGGAAACTGAAGTTCCAGAGGATGATAATGTTAGGTCCACAGGAACCATAAAAACTCACTCCTGTATACATTATCTAGAACAAATTGCAACAAAGGTACATATAGAGAAGTTTTGAATATTTATCTGGCACCCCAGACTGGTGAAAATGGAGAGAATCCATATTAAATACTCCTGAACTCCAGGAAAAGACTGCAAAGATACAAAAGTTGTCTAATTAGACAAAGATGTATACGAATGTCCAGAACTCCACAAAAGGTTATTTACAGGGCTAGCCTCTTTCTGAATATGCTTAGAGGTGTGGATAACCCAAACTGTAATGCAGAAAACTGATAGTGTGACCCAGACACAGAGAATCTGAGAAGGAAAAAATTTACAACTGGTCTCCAGTCAGGTTCTTTCTTAGGAAATCAGAAAAAAATCTGACAAAATTCCATTGCCCGAATAGTCTAAAGGTACTAGATCTATTATTCTTAGGATTATCATGTGACTATAAAAGGACAGTGTGCAAGATCCTGTGACTGGGCCAAAGTTAAATATATAGTGGCAGGAGTGGAGTAAAGGGGTGGGAAGCAAGTATAGTCATTCTAAACATGTAAAATGCAGCTTTTCTGAAAAGATCCCTGTGTTTTGTTAATGTTGCTCACCGCCTTACATCTCTTTGTACCCAGTTTGTCAGAAGTAGGCAGGGGCTGTTTAGATAAATGGACCCTCTACTCCATTCAGAAAACTGATTTATAATGGTGGACCTAAAAAAGTTTGCTACTTTTCTGAACTAAATTCCCTCTTTTGACATATTGTTTGAGTACTTGAGTACCAAAAGGGCTAAACACTTATGTAAAGCAGAGCTCAAAATCTGAGATTTAACATCATCTATGAACCTTTAGCTATGTAACCAAGCATCCCTCCTTAGAACAGTAGCAGTAATAGTGGCCTTAGACATAATATCTGCATAACCACACACACATTTTAGAGCATGTTTAAAGACCTGATAAATATAAGAAATAAGAAGTTATGTATTTACCATAACTTGACATCTGTGTTGTCCATTTTCATTCTTCCTCACCAACGGGTCTAGCATCAGATCCTTGGATATGACTCGGCCATCTTTACAAGACTTTGGATCCGAATCTTCAGCTCCTCCTTCTACCCATAATGCCCTACTCCACCTCCAACTCCTCAGACTGAGTTTGCTGCTTTACCCCTACAGTGTTACAGATATAGAACAGACACAAGGAAAGACTGTGACTCAAACCAAGAACATGAAGGCTCCCATATCACCCAAAGATCCTTCCTGGACTGACAAGGCTGGGGATGAACACAGATGCCAAGTTATGGCAAGTACAGAACTTCTTAATCTGACGTTGTCATCTTCATTCTTCCTCACAAATGGGTCAGAGTCCCCAGCTATGTAATTCTTGGGTGGCCCTCAAGGAAGGACATGCTGGAGCACTGTCGAACCAAAGGAAGCTCTACTTTCAGATAATGTCTAACTTGTAATGTATAACAAAGGTACGAGTCTTTGATCAAGTGGCATTGATCTACTGGAGTGAGCTCTTTATTTATTTTATTTATTTCCAGTTTGATTACCGGGGAAGTCCACTGGGCCCAAGGGACCCGTTTTCAGTGGAGACCTGGGGAGAAAAGCTCCAAATACAGTATACAGTACAGATATAGTAATACAGAAATGTAAAGATACATTATCTAGAACAAATTGCAACAAAGGTACATACAGTGTTGCACAATAGTCAGACAAACATCATTGTAGATTATCTTAAGGGTTATACAGGTTCATTTATGAGAGCACTCATTGCATAGTATGTGGGGAAAACACTTTACATACACACCTTTAAAGTAGAAATATAAAACCTTTACAAGCACACATTTAAAGTATGAAACTATTTACAATATTTACACAGTTGTGATGAGGGTTAGGTAGCTCTAGGAATTGAAGAGAGCTTGGATACAGTCATAGAAAAAGAAGCTATGGGAAATTTAGAGAGTTTAGGAACCTGGGAGAGAAGAAACAAAAACATTTTATGGGCAAGTAGTTGGGAGGATTTAGGTAGGGTGAAGGCACTCTTGGAGGAGGAGGAGGCAAATCCAAACTTTTTGAGAATGAATCAGTGAAATACAATCAGTAATCCATTTAGTCACAGTAATTTTGGAAACTGCTTGATCTAAGCAATTAGGGGAAAAGGATACAAACAGCTGATCAGACTTCCTGTACTGTTTCTTTCTGTGCAGATACAAATGAGGTTGTCTATGAACATCAAGAGAATGCAACATATATTCACCCTTATTAGTAAAATTTGGGAAGAAAACTGGCAATTGTATAGACTGGTTAGTGTGGCCACTTTAGGTAGAAAGGAAGGGTTGGTTCGTAGACACACCCAATCTTTATGGAAAATAATGTAAGGAGGCTTAGCCAATAAGGGCAGGAGCTCAGAAAATTGTTTTGCTGAATACCTACCAAAAAGTTTGTTTTTCAAGAAAGAAATTTTTTATCACATTTGTCTGCCAGTAAAGGGTTTTTGAGTCAACCCCTGGAGGACCACTATGAAATCCCAAGGAGGAGAAGGATCCTTTATTGGAGATATAAGGAGAAAAATTCCCTTCATAATAGCTTTACATAATCTGAAAATTATTAGAGAAAAGTAATCGTTTCCAGCTTGAAAGTTGGAAATGGCTGCTGACTGAAATTTATTAGTAGAGAAAACTAGACCCTTCCTTAAATAGAGTGGTAAGGAAAAGAAAAATAGCTGAGGTAGGAGCTGAGAAAGGGTCAGTATTCTCTTTGGAAGCCCATCTAATCTTTTCCATTTGCTTCTGTAGACTTTCTTGGTGGAGGCCTTCTGGGAGCCCAAGATAATGTCACAAACTGGGGACGAGCCTGACAGTCTTACTATCAGTGGAAATGGAGAAACCACGCGGTCAGCTTGAGGGCATGGAGATTAGGATGTTGAATTTCTGATGGGTGAGATAAGAAATCCTGAGTGTGCTCCAGTATCCATGCAGGATATTTCAAGTGAGACCAGAGGAAGGGGAACCATACCTGTCAAGGCCAGCAGGGCAATGAGGATGACTGAGCTCTTCAGCCTGCTTGTTTTCTGTAGAAACTTCGGGATCAGTGAAAGAAGAGGGTAGGCATAGAGGAGACCCGGAGGCCAATCATGAATCAGAGCATCCCTCGGTGACTCCCCGGAGTGGGTATCAGAGCAAAGTACTTGCTACACTTCTTGTTGATAGGAGAGGCAAACAGGTTGGAGCAAGCCATGCTACTGTTTGATTGAGGGACCACTTGTGAGGATGCTGAGTCTGTTTGCCAGCCCATTGGTTTTCCCTGGTATGTGTATTGCAATTAAAAAGTGGTCTGAAGAGATCACCCATTCCCAGATCCTCATGGCCTCTCGGCACAATGGGGAGAAATGGGTTCATCCTTGGTTGTTGATGTACCATACTACTAACATGTTGTGTGTGTGTATTGCAACAGTCCCTAGGGGGAGTATATCCTGAAAGGCTTGCAACATTCGAAGGACTGCTCTTTTCTCTAGGACAATGATATGCAACCTGGTCTCTGAGGGGGACCACATGCCGTGGACCATCTTTCTCTTGAAACATCCTCCCACCCCAGTTGGGAAGTGTTTGTGGTCACTGTGGTTATTGGGGGGAGGAAGAGAGAATGGCCTGCCCAAAAACAGGTTACCTGACTGGGTCCACCAGCGAATATGACATTTGCAAATTGGAGTGAGCTTTATGCAAACAGATTGAGGCTGGTAAAGAAGAGACCACTGTACTGTCAAAGCCCATTGCAGGATTCACATGAAGAATCTTGCTAGAGAAACTAGAATAATGGCAGCTGACATTGACCCAAGAGCATGCAACACTAGTTTCACTGGAGGGGACAGATGAGACAGTAAGTCTCACAGCTGACTTCTCAAGGATATAATGCAATGAAAAGATAATGAAGCCACTTGAGTCGTAGTATCCAGCTGAACTCCTGTAAGTTCCAGAGTCTGTACAGGAATCAGCTTTGGTTTGGCAACATTTTTCATAATGCCTAAGGAGTTGGTGATCTGAAGCAAGTAATCCCCAGCTTGTAGGAGCTGATGCCTGGTTGGTGTAGTGAGGAGCCATCGTCGAGATGGGGAAACACCTGGAATCCTTTGAGTCTCAGGTTAGCTGTCACAACTGCCATGCATTTGGTGAGCACCCAGGGGGCCATGGAGAGTCCAAAGGGCAGTGCTCTGAATTGGTATGGATCAGCTCTCAGCCAAATGCTTAAGTGTCTCCTGGAATGCATGTCTATTTTGATATGACAGTACACATCCTGGAGATCTGTAGAGCACATCCAATCATCCTGGTGCAGCTGAGGCAGGATGGACTGAACCATGACAATTCAGAACTTTGACTTCTTTACATACTGATTCAAACTGCTTAGATCCAGAATTGATCTCAGGACCCCTGTTTTCTTTGGTACTAAAAAAAAGTGGGAATAACTTCCGAATCCTATCTGTTTGGGTAGGACCTCTTGGATGGTTTTTGTTGCAGCTTTTACATTTCTTGAACTGCATATTCCCTCTGACTAGGTGGAACATCAGGGAATTTCTTCCTTTGGATAGGAAGTGGAAGCAAAAAGGGTTTGCAGTCTTTAGTGTCCAAACATTTTTTGTGATATGTGTCCAGGCATCCAGGTGCAAGGAGAAACAACCCCTGACTGCCTCCAGAGTTGGACAGTTGGGCAATGCTTTAGGAGCACTGTAAGGGCCCATCTGAGAAGGAATCTCTGAAGCCCTGGTTTTGCGGACCCTCCTTGCCTCTGGGGCGACGTCTGCCATTGAAACCTCCTCCTCTGCCTCTGGAGGAAGTGTCCCTGCACGGGTCTTAAAAAGGTCCCTGAGATTTCTGGAACAACATTTTGTTCTCACCTCTCTTGTTTCTAGAACGTTTGCTGAGGGGTAGAAAACTTAATTCCAATGGCAGACAGGGTCTTTCCTTCCTGCTCGCTGCAGGTGAGCATATCTTTCACTGATTGGCCAAATAAAGAGGAGGCATCAAAGGGGGCATTAACGAAAGACATCTTAAAGTGTTCCGTGAATTTGCATAGCCTCATCCAGGCATGTCTTGTAACAGCTATGCCTGAACCGGCTGCTTGTGAAGCACCCTCCACCATGTGGGAGATCAACCTTTTCAATAAATTATCAATAGAGGACAGAGTAGCCAACTGAGGAAAAACTTTTTTGAGATCCTCCGCAGACATGGACTCAGTGAGAGAGCTTGAAAGCTCCTTGATCAAATCTTTCTGTTAGCAAGTAAAATGTGCCAGGTAATTTAACAACATCAGTGTGAATGTGGCTGAGGAGTAGATGCCCTTTTCCTAATCTGTCCATCTCTCTGGACTCCCTGTTCAATGAATGGACAGAGAAGCTCTGCTTGGCTAGCTCCTCCTTAGTGGTTGCTGCCACAATGATGGTATCAACGGGACCCTTACCACAGTGGGGTTTGTCCAAAGGAGGAACTAGGAATTTATCCTGGCATTTGGGAATGGGCTCTAAATTGCCTGGTTCCTTTCAAGCCCAGCTTGAAATTAGATCAATAAGTTCATCCACCGGGGAGGTCCCCCAAGACGTAGATGATTCAACCCCAAAAGTCTCCAGGATCAGTGACTCCTCAGAAGGAGGAGTTTGGGAAGACCAGCCACCATTCTGTTTGAGGATTTCCAGGATGTCCCCAAAGGGGACATCATCAGGTGGGCATCAGTGGGTCCTTCTCCCTCATCAAAATCAGTGTCAGGTGGCCATCAGTGGGTCCTTCTCCCTCATCAAAATCAGTGTCTTCCATGAGAGACTCCATAGGAGAGTCTATATGCCTCCTCTTGCATGTTTTCATCCGAGGTACCTCCTCTGTGGGATGGTCGGGGAGGTGTCAGAAGATGGGGGGGGGAATCCCTCTGGGGAAGGAGTGTGGAGGCTTCCCAGAGTTGGCTGACAGAGGAGCAGAAATGATGGGCTCAGAGCTCAGATCCGAAGAAGGGCGAGGGGTAGCATCCGAGATATGAGAGGGCAGGTCTCTATGCAAAGATAAGGCCCTTTCTACTACCTGAAAGGGTGATGGATCTGGGGATATCTCCTCCAGAGGATGGGAGGTCAGGGCTGACCTTGGATCTGAGCCCTGTGGAGGGAATTGGACCCGAGCTGACAAAAGCCAAGGCACCAAGGAGGAGGAACGGATCGAAGAGAGTAGGAGCTGAACCCAGCCCCTTGGACCCAATGCTGACTCCCTGGATTTAAGACCCACTCTGATCCAAAGGTATCAAAGCAGGGCCAGTCAGGGAAACCACCAGAGTAGAGGAAGGAAGCGTCCTTGGATCTGAAATGGGAGGACATAATCTGATTCTGTCAAAATGTTTAGGCTCCACCCTTTGGAAGTTACAGTGCAAACTTCCTGAGCTCCATTGGAGTGAATGAGTTAAATGAAATAGTTGTATTGATAAGGTAACCCCTGTCTAACCCAAATATAATTAGAAATTAAAAAAAAAATGCTATGGTGGAATACTATATACATTAACAAGAGAAAGAAATTGCTTACGACTTATAAGAAGTGTAATTCAACTTACCTTAAGAGCACATTTATGCAAACTAGTGAAGAGCTTAAGAGAACCATGAAGTCTAGAGTTGACTATGACCTTAAAACAGGCACTTAAAAATAACTACATGCCTTTCTTAAACTTATGTCAGGAAGTTAAGAATTAACACCCTACAATGTCCATAGCTAGTCAACAATAATACTACACACTCTAACCTAAAGGAAATATAAGCACTGTCCAAGCATACAAATTTGGTGTGAACTTTACTCCACCCACAGTTACAGCTATTCCACAGATTTCATTAGACAAGTTCTCTGAGAATATATCAGGATGCCTGATTATCATTGCCAAATATGCCCTATCTGATCCCCTACTTAGCCTCTTTAATCTAAGCCTCTCCACTGCCTACATCCCTAAAGCCTGGAAAACAGCCATTGTAATACCATTGCACAAGAGCAGCCCAAACCCGGACTCTGGTAATTCTAGACTCTAAATGAATCTCTTTAACCTCACATGCAAAGCTAATCTGGACATTGACAATCTCTTAATAATGGATTCTCATCAATTCAGCTTTGTCAAAGGACAGTCCTGCCACTTGAACCTCTAACTTCTTTGAAAAAAAAAAGTAACTCAAGAAAAAGTACAAATGGAAATGTTTCTGAAAGAATTGAATATGCCAAGGTTAGAGGTAGATGGGGTTCAATTACTAACAGGATAGTAGGACAGGAGATAAAAATGGTGATGTATAATCAATCAACAGCAGTCTCCAGGAATAAATGATATTCCTGAGAATCTCTGGAATCTAGGAGGGAAGAAATTGTCAAAGAGCTGGAAGGTGATGTTTAACAGTATTTTAAAAGGATGAGAAGAACCAACATCCTTGAAAAAAGCTGTGGTGGCTGTAATACTTAAAGATGGCAAAGACCCATCAGATTCTGCTTCGTATAGGTCCATATTGATTTTAAACCATGATTATAAAGTGTTTAGGTCTACAATGGCTAAACGAATGGCAAAGGTGATGCCAAACCTGATGATATGGATCACTGTGGTTTTGTGGAGAGGAGGCAAGCATTTGACATTAATAGAACAATGATGATCCAGAGGGAACCAGAATGTAAAAAATACTACTGTTGTTGGCGGGTCTTGATGCAGAGAAAGCATTAGAAAGAGTAAGTCTGGATTTTATGAGTAGGGCAAAGGAAGCATTTTCATTCCCTGATAAAAGTAATAAAGTGGATTAGGAAGAAATACGAGGGATCAGAAACAAAGTGGGAGAGTTCCTCTCTAATAAGTTCTGTTTGAGCCAGGCAGGGGTATCCTCTTTCCCTTTTGTTATTTGCGTTATATTTATAATCACTGACAAAGAAAATAAGGAACTCAGAAATTCAAGGATATAATTGGTACTGTAATCAAGAAAAGTTGGCATTATTTGCAAATGGTACTATTTTGTACCTTATAAAACAAGAAAAAGACATTTCAGTGTTGTGGAACATTCCAAGACAGTTTCAGGACTTTTCTGAATACAAAATGTATGAAGATAAAACAAAGGCAATAGATATAAACTACATATCCACATATGAATTGGTTCAGCAGTACCCATATTTATGGAGACATAATAAAATGATGTGCTTAGAAGTTTGGATTAAAAAGGATTCTGTTATGGCAGCTAAGGATGTGTGTGAAGACACTAAACAAAAAGCAATACAAAAACTGAGATATTGGAAGATATGTTTTATGGATATGAATAGCAAGATACAAGCAGTGAAAATGTTTTTAATTCCTTTAGTTTTTTTTTTACACAGGCCAGACATATTTTTATCAACATGAGGAAAAGTGTAGATTGCAATTAATAAGAGCTGAATGATTTTATCTGGGAGGGGAAAAGGGAAAGAGTCAAGTGGGATAAGTTGATCATTCAACAAAACAAGACGGTTTGGGATTACCTGATTTGAAGAGGTATTTCAGAGCTACATAGTTAAGGCTCCTATACATAGCACAAGCAGAAAAGTACAGTTTTGTACCTACCATAAATGTAGATGTTCGAGGATTCCATTGCTGCAGTCCTTACTATTGGGTATAGTCCGCATCCAGTCGGCCCGAATACCAGAGTATAAGGCTGACGTCGGTCAGGGCGCATTAGACTGACGTCAGTACGTCAGGGTACTAATGCGCATGACCGGCGTCATATCCTCAGTCTTTTCTTGCCCCAGATGTCAGAAGACCCTAAAAAGACAAGGCCCAAAATACCTGCACCAAAACATGAACAATATATACAAAAATATAAGCAGGTAAACTCACCTACACAACCACCCCTAAACACAGAGGGAAGGAGGGAGGGTAAATTGGACTGCAGCAATGGAATCCTCGAACATCTACATTTATGGTAGGTACAAAACTGTACTATGTTCTTCGTTTTCCATTGCTGCAGTCCTTACTATTGGGTAGAATCCCAAAGCAGAGGTAAGGGAGGCTGGCAAATCATAAAGAAGCAGGAGCTGACAACATGCCTTGCAAAACAGCTGTGGCAAAACCAGCCCTAGACTTAGAGTAGATAGGAAGGTGATAATGCTTAGAGAAAGTATGCACTGAACTCCAAGTAGCTGCTTCCAAAATATCCTTAGTTGCCACCCCGTAGAAATGCTGTTGAAGTGGCAGTAGCCCTAGTGGAATGAGGCCTAATCCCAGCTGGAACCTCCTTGCCATGATGGGAATAACAAAATGCAATGCAAAAGCCAATCCACCTAGAAATAGTTTGTTTTGACACAGGCTTGCCCTCGAACTCAAAGCAAAAGAAACAAACAACTGCTGAGACTGCCTAAAATCCTTAGTCCTGCTTAAGTAATAACGCAATTGCCTGTGTACATCTAAAGTATGCAAAATCTTTTCCCTTTATTTTGGGGTCTGCATAAAAGTAGGCAAATGAATAGTTTGGTTTAAAGCCACACTAGAAACCACCTTAGGCATAAAGGAAGGATTAGTACGTAATGATACCCTATCCTTATGGAAAATCAAAAAGGGCTCGACTGCCATAAGGGCCTGCAACTCAGACACCCTTCTTGCAGAAGTAATAGCCAACAAAAAAGCAGTCTTCCATGACAAATATTTCAATTCAGCAGTAGCCGCAGGCTCAAAAGGTTGTAGAGTAAGTTTTTCCAACACAAAATTGAGATCCCAAGCAGGAGTAGGAGCTCACGTGGGGTCTTATATTTTTTGCCCCTCTAAGAAACTGCTTGAACAAAGGATGCGAAAACAATGGTGGGTCACAATCATAGTGAGCTGAAATTGCTGCAGCATGAATCTTAATGGAAGAGAAGGACAGACCCTTGCCCAGTAACTCAGTAAGATATTGAAGAGCCATACTCAAATTAGGCTCAGAAATCTCCAAATTCTTTGCTTTATTCCAAAATAAAAATCTCTTCCATTTTGCTGCGTACACTTTCCTTGTACTAGGTCTTCTAGCTTCCCTAATCACATTTAAAACTTGTTGAGGAAGTTGAGACCTGCTGTGTTTCAATACAGAATATGCCAGGCTGTCAGATGAAGAGAGTGAAGCTTGACATTGAGCAGATGACCGTCCTGCTGGGATAACAGATGTGGAATCAAAGGTTAAGGCCATAGAGGCTTCTTTACCAGACTCCGTAGTAGAGGGTACCAGTGTTGCCAAGGCCAATCTGGAGCTATCAAAATCATCCTTGGCCTGTCCTGTCTGACCTTTAACAGTACCTTTGGAAGAAGAGGCAGAGGTGGAAAGGCATACACATGAAGGTTTGTCCAACTGAAAGACAGAGCATCTACTTTCCAAGCTGCGTGATGAAACCCCTTTGTGCAAAACTGTGGCAGCTGGTGGTTTAGTGGAGAAGCGAACAGATCTATGTCTGGAGTTCCCCATGACACTGTCAATTTCTGAAATACATGAAGATCCAGTTTCCACTTGTGGGGATCCATGATTTGTCTGCTTAACACATCTGCTAAGGAGTTCTGTGCTCCTGGCAGAAACCTTGCCTGAAGAGTTAGGTGCAAGCGTAGCGCAGTCTCCCATAAAATCATTGCTTGCCTGCATAGAGGATAAGAATGTGTTCCCCCTCGTTTGTTGAAGTACCACATGACAGTTGTGTTGTCTGTTAGAATCAACACCTGCCCTGGAAGAAGTAACTCCTTGAAAGCCAGCAATGCGAACTGGATTGCTAACATCTCCTTCATGTTGATATGTAGATGCTGTAGTCTGGCAGGCCACTTGTCTTGTATCCACTTTCCATTTAGATGAGTTCACCAAGCAATGTCTGAGGCATCTGTCGGTAAAATCTGACTCGCCTCTGGCCGGATCACAGAGAGTCCCTTGTTTAGGTGACATTCCTGAGCCCACCACAAAAATTCTCTTTGAAGGCAAGGTATTATTTGAATGACAGTGTCTAAATCCTGGCAGTGCTGTGTCCATACATTTTTGAGATACCATTGTAACTTCCTCATATGCAGTTTGGCATTGGGAAGCACCAGAATACAAGATGCCATGAACCCTAATGCTTGAAGGACTGTCTCTGCAGTCAGCACGGACTGATGAGATAGTTGATGGAAGTAAAGTGATAGACTCTTTTGTTTGTCCGGGGTTAAAAAGGCCATCTGGGCTGCTGTATTCAGTCTCACACCCAGAAAGCACATGTCTTGAGAGGGTACTAGACTGGACTTTATTTCGTTCACAGAATACCCTAGGCATCTTAGCACTGCTATAAGATATTCCAGATGCTGTAGAAGGTCTTCCGGTTCTTGAGCCAGAATCAGGCAGTCGTCTAAATAAGGATAGATTTGAAGTCCTTGTAGCCTGAAGTAAGCTATCACTGGAGCCAGAACCTTTGTGAATACTCTGGGCGCAGTAGATAAGCCAAAGGGCAATGCAGAGAACTGATAATGAGAATCTCCAGCTCGAAACCGCAGATACTTCCTGTAACTTAGACTGATAGGCACATGAAGGTAAGCTTCCTTGAGATCTAAAGTTACCATCCAGTGATCTTTGCCCAGCAGGGGTAAAAGCTGTTGTAACGTCAACATCTTGAACTTGGGAATGTCCAGATAAGTGTTGAGGAGAGATAAATCCAAAAGCAGTCTCCACATGTTCCCCTTCTTTGGTACTAGGAACATGCGAAAATAAAATCCTAGGCCCCTTTCTGATACAGGGACTGGCTGAATGATGTCCAACACCAATCTGTCTTGAGTAATTAAATCCCAATCTTCTTTGAAAAGAGACAGTCGTCCTTCCAAAGGAGCTGCCAGACGAGAATCTACTGGCAGCTGAAAAGGCAGGTCATTGGGTCTGTTTACGAAAGGACTGACCCCTGCCCTCACCAGAAATCTGAGCAGGTGAACTCCCTGTTCTAGGCCTAAAAGAACCTTGAGCCCTGCCCCTACCACGTCTAGACCTACCCCTAGACTGGGAATCATAAGCAGGATATGTCCACCCCTTAGCAGGCCAATTTCTACTAAACTTCGGTGGCTGTACCTGCAAAATATCTTTAACAGTTTGCATAGACTTAGCTTTGTCCTCCATTTTCTTTAAAACTGCTTCCACAGGTGAACCAAACAACACATCAGACTGTAAAGGAGCATCCAAAATCCTTGTCTTAACATGCTCAGCCAAATTTTGATCCCTCAACCAGGCATGCCTGCGAAGAACAGAACTAGTGGCAGCCACCCTCGAGGAGGCCTGCACAGCATCAAAACCACATTGCAAAGAATGCTTGCCCACTTGTTCAGACACATAAACTAAATCCAGCAAGTCTTTACAATCAATACCTTCCGCCAAAGCATCCACCTTAGATTTCAATTGTGAAAGGAGATAATTTTGATATTTCAGCATGTGAAACTGACAATTCAACGCTCTCATGGCTAGAGTGGAAGAAGTATACACTTTCTTACCCCACCTATCTAACGCGTGCCTCTTTGTCAGTGGGAACAGGATTTTTAACCACAGAGGCCTTAACACCTTTAGGCCCCTGAGAAACAGTTTCTGGGTCCGCCCTAGGACTCTTAAACAAATACTTATGAGCTTCGGGCACCCTATAGTACCTATCAGGTTTAACAGGAGCAGGAGGCAAAGAATCAGGGTTCAGGGAAGCCTCTGCAAAAACATCTTCCACCACATTCAACACAGGAGGTATAGCTAAGGGCCTATGCTGGGGTAAAAACAAGAATTCCCTAAGCCTCTTCCTGGAATCAGAGTAATCCTGGCCTTCCCATTTAAAGTGCTCCCTCATGGAATGTAGAGTCTCTGAAAATGAAAAATCCTCAGGAGGAGAAGCCGAAGGAGTGGCATCATCCACATCAGAATCAGAATAATGAGGATACTCCTGCAAATCTTCCGCAGAAGACTCAGAAGCCCCTGAACCCTGTTCAAAACTGTCAAACTCTGGTTCCACTCTAGGCCTCTTATCAGGAGGGCCCATAGAACCTCTAATCATAGTAATCAAATCTTCTGCCATTTTAAGCATATGTTTCTTAGGTACAGAACCCAAAAGGCTAGGAGAAGCCCCTACTGAAGCTGAAGTTGGCCTACCTCTAAAAGAAGTTTTGGCAACAGAAGGAGAGGCTCTAACTACTTTGGGAAGAGAGGGAAGAATAGTTACCTGAGAAGCCCCCTCAGCCCGGCCTGCCTCCTGAGAGGGTACATCCTGTAACAGTAAAGTTTCTGCCTGAGACTCCATAGAAACACCTGGCAAAACCTCTGGCTCCACTGAGCCACCTAAAGAACCGACGTCCGGGACTGCCGGTTCATCAACCCTAGGCTTCGCTGTTTTGTCCTTGCGCTTCTTGGACGAAGCGGGCGTCGGAGCATCCGACGGCATTTTATAATTGCAACGCTTCCCAAACACTAATCTGGCACAGTCTAACCTCCTCTTAATAGTGCGTTTGTTAAACCTAGCACAAGAGCGGCAACCAACAACGTCGTGCTCAGGCCCTAAACAAGGTATACACAATGTATGGTAATCCCTATGAGGTATTTGTTTCCCACAAGGAATACAGTTATTCACTTTTCTGACATCCGGTTAAATACTGAGGCAAGAAAAACCAAAATGTTCCCCAACGGGTACTTAGCCAACTCTGATTCGGTCTGAAACTCCGGTTTCGGAAATATTTCAGAACGCCAACCTGCACTCGCAAAACTGCTTCTGCATCGGACCACGCGGCAAAAAAGACTGAGGATATGACGCCGGTCATGCGCATTAGTACCCTGACGTACTGACGTCAGTCTAATGCGCCCTGACCGACGTCAGCCTTATACTCTGGTATTCGGGCCGACTGGATGCGGACTATACCCAATAGTAAGGACTGCAGCAATGGAAAACGAAGAACATCTTATAATTCAAAGTGGAAATGGATGACGATGGGGCAGAGGGGAAGCTCAAGAAATAAGAAGAGACTGAGATTGTAGATAAAGATCCTTAAGTAGAATAACAATAACCATACAGAACTTTTATATTCATACAGTAGCAGAAAGTATTCTAAGAACTAAGCCAACATGGGAATGGAGAAAGGAGATTCTGCTGATTGGGATGACTGCAATTAGGGGTTCAGAGAACAGAAAGAGGAGGCTGGAATTTACTGGAGAAAACTGGCAAAGGAACCAGGGTACTTGGGCGCAAATAATTAGAGAGGAAAAGGTAATAGAATGGGAAGAGTTCAACAATTAATTTAGACTGTGGACTAGAGATTGCCTTCTCTAACAAGGATCAATATCACAGTATAGGCAAAGAGAAAGGACTAGGGGGATCCTAAGTGAAAGAACAGCACTGGTAGAGTTTTTAGTAGAATCTAGAACAGAAGCTGCTGTTAAAAATGGATAATTAGTAGGACATGTAAGATACTGCATGACAACTATAGGAATAAATCAGAGGAGTTTAAAAAGGATTGGGAAGAGAAACTGGATAACTGATTCACAAAAAAATACTGGAGGATATATGTATGGCTTCCAAATATGCAACAAAATCTAAAAGACTTAGGATCTTTGCTTGGAAGTGCTTAAATAGCTATTTTTATACTCCAAGCAGATTCCAAAGAATTTTTCCTCAGGTGGATTGCAAATGTTGGAAGTGTGAGGGGGAAGAAAGAGGTAATTGGGAACATATTTTTGGGATTGTAATGTATTGTCAGACTTTAAAAATTCCCTCAGATGACTGTCAGAAATACTGGGTGAGCAAATTGGTGTAACTAAGGAAATTATTTTTTGAGCTTTGATAAAGAATATGAGTTTCCCAGACATAGTAAGGCCTTGTGAGATTAATTCTGTTGGCTGCCAAAAAAGCAGTTTCTAGAAAATAGAAATAAAAGTTGAAACAAATCATACCAGAAGTAGGGAATATAATAACAGAGATAAAAGAACTGGAAGTGGGATCTTTAGAAAAAGATATGAGCAAATTACATAGAAAAATGGAAATTGTAAGAACAATACATGCAGAATAATGCTTTGGAGGAGGAATAAGGTTTAAGGGAAGGCAGGAATCTAATGAGCTATGTACTGTGACAATAACTGTACAGAAGATCAAAAGTGATGTACGTTTGCAAATGAAAATATGTCAATATGGTTAGTTTTCATTTATTATAAATGTATGATGGCCCATGTCATAAGTGATGATTAAATAAAGATTTTTTTTAAAGATATATCTGCATCACAGGGCTTGATGTTGGGTCTCCTCATAGTTGGCATCTATTTCTCAGACCTTGGAGGTCAACATTCCTGGCCTATGGTTATCTAAGTTTTTAGATGACTGTAAATTGGGTGCTCTTATTTGATCTTCCACGGACTCAAAATTGTTTCTGCATGGATTATATTATATTAACTGCTGCAAGGACAATGTCTAAATGTTTGTGAAAAAAATGTAGCATTTCGATAAAAAAGAATCATATACCATACATGTGACACACCCCTCCAATCAGAGAATATCATAAGAAAGCTAGGTACTCTTATTGAAAATTCCTTATCATTTGACCACTATTTCTCCACAGTAGGACAAAAAGCCTTCTGCCTGGCTCATCTAATTTCCAAAGGCATCTCCCTTAGATCCAGAGAATTCTCAATTCCCCTTTACTTCTCATCAGACCCATTATTGAATAAAATGCCTTGTTTGGTATGTATTGGTATAAACAGATCACTTAATCTGAGAGACCTGAAAGGGTTCATAACTAAAGATTAGTGGCTTTGAAATCTTATCAGGACAGACTGGCAGCCCAGTCTCTGTACTCATTCTTAAAAAATCATCCTTGGAGATCTGTGTCGAGCCTTTCAAACCATGAAAGAACCAACCATTTTGACTTCCTATTCCTTCACAGAAAAAATGGTAGCACACACAACCAATTAAAGGTATTAAAACTTCATCAATGCTTGTTGTTTGTTTGCTTGTTATTTCCCTGGAACACTAATTCCACCTAATACGCGGCTTCTCAATGCTTCGGTGGATCACTAGTGATACCTGCATTGCTTACTGTACTTATTTCCTTGTTTCACTTGAAAGAAAGTTACTGTTTGTCGTTTTTGCATTTAAGTTACCTGGCACTTGCTCACTAAAGCAATTATATAAGTCAGCACTAAAAATTAAAAGCACTACACCCTCACTCCCCACTGGCCCTTGTTTTCAATTATAAAGGAATTCCCAATATTATTCTAGCATGTCCAAAGGTCAGTTGTCAATCTCCTCTCCGGTCCAGCTGGTGAATCTCGGAATCTTGAGGCAATGTTACAACTGCCTCATGTACACAGACAACCCTCTCCTCCTCCCAACAAATTCCTACACATGTGAGAGATGCAACCATATAGCCAAACTGGAGGCTAAGCTCTCTCAACTCAGTACTGGCATAACCAGTCAGGAGGAGAAGGAAACCACACTCACTACAATTCCAGTCTCACATAGACCTACCACGACAGCAAACCAAACACATAATCACTCAAAAACATACTCGGAGGCTCTAAGTAAAGATCTGCCTAAGCAGCAGAGACCTCCAAAGCAGACACCCAAGCAACCGCTACCCCAAAACAAAACACGTGCAACACATATCTCACAAAGCCAGTGTGCCGAACAGTCACAGCCCTTAAGACTAAACAACATACCTGATACACTTATAATAGGTGACTCTTGTCAGGCACACTGACGTCCCGTTCACCAGGCTGAACAAGGAGAGGGTAATGGTGAGCAGCCTGTCGGGCTCTAGGATCCGCCACATAACACAAGCACTCAGGTCACTCCAAGGCAAGTACAAATATGACTCAGTCATTGTCCATGCTGGTGTGAATGACCCGAGACGTACCTCCTGGACTACATGAAGAGAGACATAGAGGAGCTCTCTGAGCATGTAGCCCAGGCCGGTATGACCCTGACCTTGAGTAGCATCTTACCCTCACCAAGAATTATGCCACAATATGAAGACAAGATGATCAATTTCAACAATTGGCTTAAGTACTGGTGTCATTCAAAGGGGATCCAATGCCTGTCAGCTTGGGATGATATGCTCGACAAGCCACGATGCTTCGCTAGGGACGGCTTGCACCTGTCACCCCTGGGCTTTCGGATATTGGTAAAGGCTCTTGCTACCCCCATAGTGCCTTTTTTAGGCAAGGCTCAAAAGACAAACCCAACTCCATAGGTATCACAAGGGATAAGAAACTAAGAGTAATGCTACTCAACACCAGAAGTCTAAACCTCAAGATGCACGCACTCAAAACTCTCCTTAGCATGGAGAACATCGATATCTGTGCAGTAACAGAAAAGTACAGTTTTGTACCTACCATAAATGTAGATGTTCGAAGATCCACATTGCTGCAGTCCTTACACTTGGGTAGTCCGCTGTCCTCGGTCGGCCCGAATATCAAAGTATAAGGCTGACGTCGGTCAAGGCGCATTTGACTGACATCAGGACGTCAGGGTACAAATGCGCATGACCGACGTCATATCCTCAGTCTTTTCTTGCCCCAGATGTCAGAAGACCCTAAAAATAAAAGTCAAAACCAAAAGACAGCAAACAAACAACCAACCATCCTAGCACTAAAAATATGTACAATATATACAATATACATCATATTGACAACCCAACCCACACAACCGCCTCTAACTACAGAGGGAAGGAGGGAGGGTATGGACTGCAGCAATGTGGATCTTGAACATCTACATTTATGGTAGGTACAAAACTGTACTATGTTCTTCATCTCACATTGCTGCAGTCCTTACACTTGGGTAGAATCCCAAAGCAGAGGTAAGGGAGGATGGCCAAACTATAAGGAAGCAGGAGCTGCCAAAATGCCCTGCAAAACAGCAGTGGCAAAACCAGCCCTGGATTTAGAGTAAAGTGGTAGGTGATAATGCCTAGAGAAAGTATGCACTGAACTCCAAGTAGCTGCCTCCAAAATATCCTTGGTTGCCACCCCTCAAAAAGCTGTCAAGTGGCAGTAGCCCTAGTGGAATGAGGCCTAATCCCAGCTGGAATCTCCTTGCCATGATGGGAATAACAGAAAACAATGCAAAACCCAATCCACTTAGAAATAGTTTGTTTTGACACAGGCTTGCCCTGAGAACTCAAAGCAAAAGAAACAAATAACTGCTGAGACTGCCTGAACCCTTTAGTTCTGTCCAAATAATATCGCAACTGCCTGTGTACATCTAAAGTGTGCAAAATCTTTTCCCCTTTATTTTGGGGATTTGCATAAAAAGTAGGCAAATGAATAGTTTGGTTTAAAGCCACACTAGAAACCACTTTAGGCATAAAGGAAGGATTAGTACGTAAAGATACGCTATCCTTATGGAAAATTAAGAAAGGCTCAACCGCCATAAGGGCCTGCAACTCAGAAACCCTTCTTGCAGAGGTAATAGCCAACAAAAAAGCAGTCTTCCATGATAAAAACTTTAATTCAGTAGTAGCTGCAGGCTCAAAAGGTTGTAGAGTGAGTTTCTCCAACACAAAATTGAGATCCCAAGCAGGAGTAGGAGCTCTTCGTGGGGGTCTTATATTCTTTGCCCCTCTAAGAAATTGCTTGAACAAAGGATGAGAAAACAATGGTGGGTCACAATCATAGTGAGCCGAAATTGCTGCAGCATGAACCTTAATAGAAGAGAAGGACAAACCTTTGTCCAGTAACTCAGTAAGATATTGAAGAGCCACACCTAAATTAGGCTCAGAAACATCAAAATCCTTTGCTGCACTCCAAAATAAAAATCTCTTCCATTTATCTGCGTACACTTTCCTTGTACTAGGCCTTCTAGCTTCCAAAATAACATTCAAAACTTGCTGTGGAAGTGGAGGGCCACTATGGTTCAAAACAGAATATGCCAGGCTGTTAGGTGCAGAGAGTGAAGCTTGACATTGAGCAAATGATTGTCCTGAGACAACAGGTGTGGAATCGAAGGCAAAGGCCATGGAGGCTTCCATACCAGGCTTCTCAGTAATGGGTACCAATGCTGTCGAGGCCAATCTGGAGCTATCAAAATCATCCTTGGCTTGTCTTGTCTGGCCTTCAGTAGTACCTTTGGGAGGAGAGGCAGAGGCGGAAAGGCATACACATGAAGATTGCTCCAATTGAAAGAAAGAGCATCCACTTTCCAAGCTGTGGGATGAAACCTTTTTGTGCAAAACTTTGGCAGCTGGTGGTTTAGAGGAGAAGCGAACAGATCTATGTCTGGAGTTCCCCATGACACTGTCAATTTCTGAAATACATGAGGATCCAATTTCCACTCGTGGGGATCCATAATTTGTCTGCTCAACACATCTGCTAAGGAGTTCTGTGCTCCCGGCAGAAACCTTGCCTGAAGATTTAGCTGTAAACTGAGAGCAGTCTCCCACAACATCATTGCTTGCCTGCATAGGGGATAAGAATGTGTTCCGCCTTGCTTGTTGATGTACCACATGACAGTTGTGTTGTCTGTTAGAATCAACACCTGCCCTGGAAGAAGTAAATCCTTGAAAGCTATTAATGCAAACTGGACTGCTAACATCTCTTTCAAGTTGATATGTAGATGTTGTAGTCTGGCAGGCCACTTGTCTTGTATCCACTTTCCATTCAGATGAGCTCCCCAAGCTTTGTCTGAGGCATCTGTCGTTAGAATCTGACTCGCCTCTGGCCGGGTCACAGAGAGTCCCTTGTTTAGGTGACATTCCTGAGCCCACCACAACAATTCCTTTTGAATGCAAGGTATTATTTGAATGACAGTGTCCAAATCCTGGCAGTGCTGTGTCCATACATTTTGAGATACCATTGTAGCTTCCTCATATGCAGTTTGGCATTGGGAAGCACCAGAATACAAGATGCCATGAACCCCAAGGCTTGAAGGACTGTCCTTGCAGTCAGCCTGGACTGATGAGACAACTGATGAAAGTAAAGGAAAGATTCTTTTGTTTGTCCGGGGTCAAAAGGCCATCTGGGATGCTGTATTCAGTCTCACACCCAGAAAGCACATGTCCTGAGAGGGTACTAGACTGGACTTTATTTCGCTCACAGAATACCCCAGGCATCTTAGCACTGCTATCACATAATCCAAATGATGAAGAAGCTTGTCCCTTCCTTGAGCCAGAATCAGGCAATCGTCCAAATAAGGATAGATCTGTATTCCTTTTAACCTGAGGAAAGCTATCACTGGAGCCAGAACTTTCGTGAACACTCTGGGCAGTAGATAAGCCAAAGGGCAATGCAGAGAACTGATAATGAGAAGTCCCAGCTCGAAAACGCAGATACTTCCTGCAACTCAGTCTGATAGGAACATGAAGATAAGCCTCCTTGAGATCCAAAGTTACCATCCAATGATCTTTGCCCAGCAGAGGTAAAAGCTGCTGTAACGCCAACATTTTGAACTTGGGAATGTCCAGATAAGTGTTGAGGATAGATAAGTCCAAAATTGGTCTCCACGTGTTCCCTTTCTTTGGTACTAGGAACAGGCGAGAATAAAATCCTAGGCCCACTTCTGGCATAGGGACCGGCTGTATGGCCCCTATTTGGAGTAACAGAGAAATTTGCTTGTGAGCCTCTATTCTTTGTTGAGGAGGAACGTCTGGCATGCCTTTGAAAGGAGGCAAGGTATGGAAATAAAACCTGTAACCGTGGTGTATGATATCCAATACCCATCTGTCTTGGGTAATTAAACTCCAATTTTCTTTGAAAAGTGCCAACCTTCCTCCCAAAGGTGCTGCCAGACGAGAAGGCTCTGGCAGCTGAAAAGGTAGGTCATTGGGTCTGTTTACAAAGGACTGACCCCTGCCCTCACCCGAAGACTGTGCAGGACACCTCCCTGTTCTAGGCCTGAAAGAGCCCTGCGCCCTCCGCCTACCACGCCTAGATCTACCCCTAGACTGGGAATCATAAGAAGGATACGTCCACCCCTTAGTAGGCCAATTTCTACTAAACTTTGGAGGCTGAACCTGCAAAAATCTTTAACAGTCTGCATAGACTTAGCCTTGTCTTCCATTTTCTTTAAAACTGCCTCAACAGGAGAACCAAACAACACATCAGATTGTAAAGGAGCATCTAAAATCCTTGTTTTAACATGGTCAGATAAATTCTGCTCCCTCAGCCAGGCGTGCCTGCGAAGAACTGACCCAGTGGCAGCCACCCTAGACGAGGCCTGTACAGCATCAAAACCACATTGCAAAGAATGCTTACCCACCTGTTCAGAAACATGTACTAAATCTTGTAACTCTTTACAATCAATACCTTCCGCCAGAGCATCAACCTTAGACTTCAATTGTGAAAGGAGATAGTTTTGGTATTTCAACATGTGAAACTGGCAATTCAAAGCCCTCATAGCTAGAGTGGAAGAAGTATAAACTTTCTTTCCCCATCTATCCAAGGCCCTGGCCTCCTTATCTGCAGGAACCGGATTCTTGACAACAGAAGCCTTAACACCTTTAGGCCCCTGACTAACAGTTTCTGGGTCTGCCCTAGGACTCTTAAAAAGATACTTATGAGCTTCAGGCACCCTGTAATACCTATCCGGTTTAACAGGAGCAGGAGGCAAAGAATCAGGATTAAGAGAAGCCTCTGTAAAACATCTTCCACCACATCCAAAACAGGAGGTATAGCCAAAGGCCTATGCTGGGGTAAAAACAAAAATTCCCTAAGCCTTTTCCTGGAATCAGAGAAGTCCCGACCTTCCCACTTAAAATGCTCCCTCATGGAATGAAGAGTTTCTGAAAAAGAAAAATCCTCAGGAGGAGAAGCAGAAGGAGTAGAATCATCCACATCAGAGTCAGAATAAGGAGAATACTCCTGCAAGTCTTCAGCCAAGACTCTGAAACATCCAAGCCTGCTCAAAACTCCCTAGCTCAGGCTCCACCCTAGGTCTCTTATCAGGAGGGGCAAAGAACCCCTAATCAAAGTAATCAAATCTTCTGCCATTTTAAGCATATGCTTCTTGGGCACAGTTCCTGAAGAACTAGGGGTGACACCAAATGAAGCTAAACCTGGCCTGCCTCTGGGAGAAGCCTTGGAAACAGAAGGAGAGGGCCTAACCACCCTAGGAAGGGAGGGGAGTATAGTAACCTGAGAAGCCCCATCAGACTGACCTGCCTCCTGAGAGGCCACATCCTGCAATAACAAAGTCTCTCCCTGGGATCCCAAAGAAACCTCCAGTGGAACCACCGGCTCCACCGACACCTCTAAAGAACCGGGCGTCCGCACGGACGGTTCTTCTAGCCTAGGCTTAACTGCTTTGTCCTTGCGCTTCTTGAAGAAGCGGGCCGGAGCATCCGACGGCATTTTATAATTGCACCGCTCAAGACTAACCTGGCACAATCTAACCTTCTCTTTATAGTGCGCTTATTGAATCTAGCACAAGAGCGACACCCAACAACGTCGTGCTCAGGCCCTAAACAAGGAATACACAAAGTATGATAGTCTCTATGCGGTATCTGTTTCCCACAAGAAATACAATTATTCACTTTTTCTGACATCCGGTAAACCACTGAGGCAAGAAAAAACTAAAATATTCCCCAACGGGGTACTTAGCCTACTTTGACTCGGTCTGAAACTCCGAAATCGAAAAATTTCAGAACGCCAACCGGCACTTGCAATGCTGCTTCTGCATCGGACCATGCGGCAAAAAAGACTGAGGATATGACGTCGGTCATGCGCATTTGTACCCTGACGTCCTGATGTCAGTCAAATGCGCCTTGACCGACGTCAGCCTTATACTTTGATATTCGGGCCGACCGAGGACAGCGGACTACCCAAGTGTAAGGACTGCAGCAATGTGAGATGAAGAACATCCTGGTTCAAGGCTCCCGAGAGCACCCCAGCACTACCAGGTTATACCTCATACCATGCTTTTCGGCCTCAAAACTTGGACCGAACCACAAAAGGAGGGGGAGTATCGATATTCAAAGATACCCACACCTCCAGGTTGGTGACAAAGCACGAAGCATCAGAGACTATCCATGTGCAACTAACAGTGGGTAAAACTGCCTTCCAGTTTATGGCCTGCTACAGACCACCCTCCCAAACCCAGGAACCCCACTCGGCCTTCCTGAGAACACTGGAAAACATGAAGGTCTCTCCAAACACCATTATATTGGGCGACTTCAACTACCCAACCATAGACTGGGAGCATTACTCCAGCTCCAACACCCTAGCCCAAAGGTTCCTAGAATTTATAAACTCAAATGCTATGGAACAACTTGTTACCACTCCCACAAGAGGGGAAAACATACTGGACCTGATCATCACCAACATGGGGACTCTATGCTCCAGACCAGAAGTGTATCCCTCACTGGTAAGATCAGACCATAAACTAATCTCACTGGATATTCACATCCCGACCCCAACCCCTGCCCAGAAAACCACAGTGAAAAACTTTTCTAAAGCAAATTTCACACTCCTCAAAACCGAGGTGGAATCCTTCAAAGCCCCCGGGCCTGTGGAAAATACGGCCCAGACCGCAGAATCCTTTATAAACGCATTCTATGAACACCTTCAGGAATGCATGGATCATGCGATCCCAAATAAAACCAAGACCCAATCCTCCAAAGGCAGACGTCCTGTCTGGTGGACCCCAGCCATAAACAAACTATACAATAGAAGGAGGAAGCTACTAAATCATCAAGCAAAATCCCAAAAAGGGAAGGCATCACTGATCAGTATTAGCAAAAAACTACGGGCACACATAAAATTGTCTAAGGCCAGCTTCGAGAGAAAAATTGCACAGGACACTAAGGATAATCACAAGGCTTTCTTTAGTTATGTTAGGAACCTGGGTGGGAATTCCCAGATATGCTCAGAATTAGTCCAAAATGACAAAAAATACACCAAACCCACAGACATTGCCAACATCCTAGCTGACAGGTTCAGCGCAAACTCCCCACCAAAGGGCAAATATCTATCCCAGCAGAGTGCTGCCCCTGACATCTCAGATGCTCAGGTAAGAGCCGCCTCTCCAAAGCAAAAACACAGCATCAATGGGACCAGACGGTGTCCCGGCTGCGCCCTACATGAACTCCAAGAAGAGCTAAACCCAAACATAAAACTACTGTTCAATCTCAGCCTTACTACAGGATATGTGCCCAAAGAGTGGCGTATAGCAACAGTGGTCCCTCTCCATAAAGGTGGTGCCTCAACGGATCCTGGAAACTATCACCCCATAAGCCTGACTAGCTTGGTCTGCAAAGCTATGGAAAGGATCATTATGGACCTCATAAATAAAGATATTGGGGACCTACAGACACTGGATCCTACCCAGTTCAGCTTTGTTAAGGGCAGATCCTGCCTCTTAAACCTGGTTGATTTCTTTGAAACAGTCACCAAGGCCATTGACGAGGGGAAGGTGGTCCATACAGCCTACCTGGACCTCGCAAAAGCCTTCGATACAATACCCCACTCTGGTATTATAGATAAGCTCACCAGCTTAAATATAAACCCCTATGTCACTAGATGGACTGCAAACTGGCTCAAGGACAGAACCCACATGGTAGAATTGCTGGAGCCATGTCAGACTCCAAACCAGTTACAAGTGGTGTCCCACAAGGCTCAGTCCTGGGACCTCTCTTGTTCGGTATATATTTCTCGGAGGTACAGGCCAACACAGAAGGACTGTGGCTGACCAAGTTCGCAGATGACTGCAAACTGGGCGCCATAATCGACTCTCCAGCCGACACAAGCATCCTCCAAAAGGGCCTCATAAAAACAGACAACTGGTGCCAGAGCCATGGCCTCAAGCTAAATGCTAAAAAGTGTATAGTCATCCCCTTTGACAAAAACGAAGTGCCCACAAATTACCACATAGGTGGTAATCCATTAAGTACAGAAGAAGTAATTAGGGACCTGGGGAACGAAGTTGATAGCAATCTCTCATTTGACAACCACGTGGCCAAAGTGGTTAGAAAAACATTTTATATAGCCCACCTAATCATGAAGGGATTCACATCTAGATCAGGGGATCATCGTGCCTCTTTACTCATCCCTCATCAGCCCCATAATTGAGTACAATGCCCCTTTTGGGATGTACCTTACCAGACACCTGCAGCAACTGGAAAGACCCCAAAAGTACCTCACCAAGAGGATCAAAGGGCTCAAACAGATGCCATATGCTGCCCGGTTAAAGAAACTCCAGCTCTACTCAGTGGCATACCGCCTGTTCAGAGGCGATCTGTGCCTGACGTATAAAGCCATGTCCAACCCGGAATTAATGGACATGCAGCACCTCAGAAAATCCAAATCCCATCGAGCTACGCGCTCGAGAGACTTGAACCTCAGCACTGAAATAAATAGGACATGCTGGAGCGACAGATTCATAACCCAGAGGCTCCCTTCACTCTGGAATAAAATCCCAGTCCAGGTTAGGCAGAGTCCCTCACTGACTCTCTTCAAGAGGAATCTTGATGAGTGGATGGGAGATCATAGGTTTACCCCGGGTATCACTTCTGTGTCACTGTTAGACAGAGGCACAGTATACTAACCTCGAAAAAGGGCATAGCAAAATAAATTTAAAATGGGTGGCGAAAGCCAAACACATTCTGGCTAGGCTTATAAATGCCCTAGGGCAGATAGCCTAGTATGAACCTATGAACCTATAATCAGCAAATAAACAAGACACACTGGCATGATAGATTCATATTCTAATGTATTCCATTCCCTCACCTCTAGAACAAGTATCCACTATATATAAGACTGGGTGCCACCTTGACAGTAAATCTAGATAATTAGATCAGCTGCCTCAAATTCTTTCCTGGGCTATCTTGTGCTCCCCTATTCAAGGCTGGAGAGAACTTAAATAGGGGATCTCACTAGGCTTGCAATGGTCTGCAGACTGATTGCCTAGTGCTTACCTATGACCCTATAGAATCCAATAATAACTGACACCATTCTTGCAACTATATAACAAAATCCTCAACAGAATAGACTGTGGAGAAAAAAGTAAATTCCACACTTGTCAAAAGTAATTTCAGCGAACAACATTTGCTCTTTTTGTGCTCATTGAAATTACATTTAATAGCACAATGTGCTCTCATTTTAAGGTTAAAAGTGAAAAAATTCAGTTTATGTCGCAAGAAGTTAAGTTTCTAGGTACTATTATAAAACCAACAGGAAGGTCTCCTTGCCCTATACGTGTACAAGGCATTTTACAAATGGAAAAGCCACTGACTATAGCAGACTTACATAAATTCATAGGAATCATGAATTACAATAGGGAATTTATAGAGAATTATGCAGCCGTGGCTGCTCCCCTATACAAAATGTTACAGGAACAAAAGAACTCCACCTTTTTAGAGTGGGGATCTCATGAAGAGGAGGCATTTTCACAAATAAAAGCAAAACTAGCACAAGCTACAAGCAGCATCAGGGAAAAAACACTGCCTGTGGTACTACTACATGAATGGCCACATGGTAGCGACAACAGAATGGAAAAAACATTATGCCCAGTCACTTTCTTTAGCAGGAAGATGACTCCAGTGGAACTGGGCTACCATCCATGTATACAGCAATTATTACTGGGGTATTAAACAAACTGAATATTTGACCGTATTTTCCAGCATTATAGTAAAAACACCACATCAAGCAGTAAAAGCTCGGACAGACAGTTTTGAAATGAATAAAATTAGTGATGGTATTAGTCAGGCAGTCTTTGCAAAATGGATGGCACTTTTTGGAAAACGGTTACTATACAGATAGGGGACAAATACTATTTGTCAAACCACATGGGATACGAAGGAAAACAGCATAACTGTTTAGAAAAGATAATGACACCTGAGGTGCAATTTTTAGCATCTGATTTTGATCACTTTAAGCCATCCATCTTTGTGGATGGAGCACAATATTGGGACCAAGGCAGATACTGGACAGGATTTGCCACAGTTCCAGAGAATCCACAGCTGTGTTCTCCTGAACTAATCAAGTTACCAGGGCATATGTCAGCTCAAAGAACTGAACTGGAGGCAGTACCGTATGTGCTAAAGTATTACAATCCTGTTAACATTTTTTCAGATAGTGTTTACATAGTAAATTCTTTAAGACTGCATATGGAAACCTGGGTAAGGCAAGGATTTGTGGATAGTGTAGGTAAACCATTACGGCATGCTGAATTATTAAAAGACATATATAAATATAAAGTTATAACAATGTCAAAACAACAAGGACAGTATAGCAAGTTAAAAGTAAAAGCACATCAAAAGCCAACCAGTGAAACTTACAGGTTAAATGGGTTAGCTGATACTTTGGCAAAACAAGCAGCACAAAATGGAAAAGAACTTCCAGAATATGAGTATGCCAGTGTAGAAGTTAGCGTCTTAAAAAAATTAGATGAAGAGTCAATAGAAAATGACCTTGTAAATATACAAAAACAACAGGGCTCAAAAGAAGAAACTGATCAATGCAAATTAGCAGGTATACCACCAAAGGAGTACTATGCATACACCACCTCCAAAGGGTTACAGTTGCCATATGTACCATTTCAGTTGGCACGCCAGTTGGTCAAGTTAAATCACCAAATACTGGGCTATATAGGAACTGATAAGTTATGGGCAGTTGTAAAAGAAAAGTATTGGAACCCAAATTTAAAAAAGGTCTGCAAGCTGATTGTAGAAGAATGTTTAATCTGTCTGCAGGTGAATGCTAAAAGAAAAAGGCCTCAGTTACATCGAGTACAGCCAGCGGATGGGCCATGGTATGCAGTTCAAATAGATTATGCAGGTCCATTACCAACAACAAAGGGAGGTTACAGGTATCTACTAGTAGTAGTAGTGGACGTCTTTTCAAAATGGGTAGAAGCAATTCCTACCAAAACCATGACAGCAAAGGCAACAGACAGAAGTCTTATGGAAAAATATTTAATGTCATTGGGGATGGCCACGGGTCATAAAGTCAGACAATGGCCCACAGTTTATTAGTGATCTCATTAAACAAATGTGTCATTTGTTAGGCATACAGCAAAGGTTTCATGTACCATACCATCCACAATCTAATGGCATTGTAGAACGTATGAATCAGATGTTAAAAGAAAGTCTAAAAAAGGCATGCTTGGAAAAGGGCAATACATGGGTACATATCATCTGCCTGGTATTTTAATGGGTATTCGAGCAACATCAAACAGCAAAACAGGTATTTCCCCTTATGAAATAATGACAGGCTGAAAAATGCCCATACAATTGCCATTTGATCCAGATCTACCCAATGGTAGGCCCATGCTAGAAATCAGCAAACATAAGGAATGGCTAAAACAACTTACTAGTATATGTGACTATAATGCAAGGGAGCAAGCATTCCATCTATGGAAAAAGGTGCCAATATTTCCAGCTGAAGAAAACCTTCCCTGTGGAACTAAAGTATTGGTAAAAACATTCCAAACGGAAGGACCATGGGCTAGCAATTGGCAAGGCCCTTTTATTTTTTTCTCCAAGTGTTTTTTATTAATCTTTCAAATAATTCCATTGTATAATAATCTTAATACATTTTCTGATAAGTAAAACAGTATGATTAACTATATACAATATTTACAGTTGGCCTGAAATTAAATTATTATATTGATCAGTCTAGTCAGAGTAACATCATATTAATGAGAGATCATTTGTTCCTTTTTCTCTTACTCTCATTAAGAGTTTGAATTCAAGTTTAGTGTCTCAATAAGTGATCATATTTTTCCCATGGATTCTTGTTCCATCGTCTTGGTGATAATCTTAGTTCTTTTACTCTGGTTTCCAGTAATACCATTTCCTTCAATATTAGCAGAAATTCTTTAAATGATGGTTCCAGATTTGATTTCCATTTTCTGGTAATACATTTTCTTAGCATTTGCTAGAATGTTCCATAGTAGGTAGAGATTGCTATTATTTAAATCTAAATTCTCATTAACATTCAACAAAATTAGAGATTTACTTACTACAAATGTATCTGAGAATATGGCTTGTATGAAATTGCTGACATCTTCCCAAAATTTTTTTAACTTTAATACAGTCATGAAATACATGTATCCAATCTGCTTTACAACTCTGCAAGCATCTCCAACATGTAACATTATTAGAAGTATTACTTTTTTAAATCTATTTGGTGCAAAAAAAGATCTGTGCAAAAATGTCCATGTGTAAATTCTCCAAAATTGTATGTTGGATGTCAATTTAACATAATTTAGCATTTTGTTTTTGTTTTCCAGGGATACATTTATCGAATGACCTTTTGGTATATGATTCCACAATTTTTGATTGATTTTAACTTTATAATTTATTAAAATTTTATATAATTTTGATGTCAAATTTTCCCAATTTTGATTATTGTATACTATTTCATATAAATGAGTTATAAGTGTAGGTTTATCTCTAAAAGAAGAAGAATTGTTAATTATTCTGCATAGATCTTGTGAGTATTGTAATATGCTTTGTAATAATACCCAGTCTGATGTAGAGAGATTATAAGTTTTTATTATAAGTTGACTATCCAAAACCTTATATTCATTAATGCATTGTTGCCAGCAAATTAATTGTTTCTTTTCCCAAGTAATGAAAACCGTCTTATGCATTTTGTTTGGAAAATTTCTTGTTACACTGAAAGGATATAAAAGTTCTAGCCATAACTTAATATCTGTATTAGAAGTTACAAATCTTCTAAATTAATTATACATATCATTTAAGTATTTTAGATTAGTAGGTTTTGTTAGATTATATTGAAGGCTAGTGCATAAGATATGCCATGGTTTATTAATATGATTGTCTATCATTAAATTCTTTAAAATTGCATTTTCATTTGAATAAATAACAGTGTGGAGAGATTTCCAGTTAGAAGACTAGCATGGATCTATACAATTTATAATTATTTTAAAAATGGAGGCTAATATAAGTTTCAATATCCGGGAAATTGATTCCACCTAGTTTCCATGGTCTAATGTGGTGTATATAAGCTATTCTGTTTTTGTTAGGATGCCAAAGAAATCTTAATAATAATGTATTTATTTATTTTAAAAAATATTTGTCTGGTATTACTGGAATAGCTTGTGCTACATATAGGATTTTTGGAAGTAATATCATTTTTATTACTTGCAATCTATCTTCAAATGTTATATGTATTGTGTTCCATTTTATTATATTTGACTTTATTGTGTCTATGATTCCCCTGTAATTTATATTTAACATTTTTTCTAATGTTATACTTAATGTTATAACTAGAAGTGAGAGATTGTTGATCAATTATATGATCATTTATTTGAAAATCATTTTTTTTATTCAATATCATAAAATTTGATTTCTTTTTGTTAAAATGTAATCCTGAAATTGAATAAAATGTATCAACTTGTACATCTAATTCTTTTAATGAACTTTTAGAAGTAGATGTGGTAAGAAGAATATCATCTGCAAATAACATTATTTTTGAATTATATTGATTATATAAATTTATACTCTCTATTTTGGGATTGTTTCGTATCTAGATGGCAAATATTTCAATGGCTAATGCAAATAATATGGGGGACATGGGACAACCTTATTTTGTGCCTTTTGACAATATTATTGATTCAGATGTGAAAGGTCCTAATTTTACATATGCTAAATTGTTTTTATATATGTTCTTTATTAATGAAATAAAGGAGCTAGGAAATTCATAATATTTGAATATTTTAAACAAGAAATCCCAGTTTAAGGAGTCAAAAGCTTTCTCTATATCCAATGCAACTATTAAGGCCTCTTGTTTTTCTCTATTTAAATAGTCAATAATAGTTAGTATTCTTTGTATATTATCATAGGTGTGCCTATTATGTATATATCCTGTTTGATCTTCATTTATAATTTTTATCATAGATTTTTTTGATTCTATTGACTAAAATAGCCATAAAGATTTTATAATCATTGGTCTATAGGAACTGCATTTTGATGCATCTTTATTTTCTTTTATTTTAGGAGTAATTAATGAGTATCTCCAAGATGGTGGAATGGTGTTGTGTGTTTGTATTTCTATTAAGGTTTTTTGGAAGACTGAGATTATAGATGATGGAAAGATTTTGTATATTTCAGCTATAATACCATCCATTCCTGGAGCTTTATTATTTTTGCTTTCTTTGATTTTCTTTGAAAATTTTTTAAGAGTAATTTGCTTTTGAAGTTCTAATTTAAAATTTTCTGGGATTGTTTTAATCAATTTGGGTTTCAAATCAAAATTAAAGGTTTTTGAGTTCCTTCCATCTTATAATGTTCTGTAAAATGGTATTTAAAAGCATCTACTATATCACTTATATCATACACTTTCTTGTTCTTCCTTCCTTCATGTATAATAGTAGTAATGTTACTTCTTTTAGATTGTACTTCAACTCTTATTGCCAAGTTGTGCATATGTTTAGGAGAAACAGCATACGAGTTTAATTTTAATCTTTCTATTGCTAGATTAGTTTTATGTGTTAGAATTTCATTAAACTTTTCATGCAGATCATTAATTTTCTTAGTCAGTGCATTTGTTAAATTATTTATTTTTATGATTTGATTTGTATGTTGAGCAATTCTGATTCTCATTCTTTTAGTTTATTTTTGTACCATGTGATAATTTTACCATAAATATAGGCTTTTAGAGCATCCCATACCATAATGATGCTGATTTCATTAGTGAGATTAGTGTCTAGAAAGAATTTCAACTCTGAGTAGCCAAGGTTTAAATTCTTTTAGTTTCATAATATATGCTGGAATTCTTGTCATTTGTATTAATTTTTTTAAAAATTTGTTTGAATATTAATAAGGATTGCTCTATGATCTGATAATGAACATGGTGATTGTAAAACTATTTATCTTCGCATCAAGGTCTTGTGCAACAAAAATTTTATCTATTCTTGTTTGGGTTGTAAATCTGTGATCTTGGTGCGAAAATAACAGTGAGTTACTTTCTCTAAATTTGAATGTGTCCATTAAATTGTGATTTTCAACCCTTTTTTGAGTAGCTTTACTATAGGAGTTATACACAAGTTTTTTTTGTTGGTCTCTGAATTATCAAGAATGCAATTAAAGTCACCACCTAATATCAAGCTACCTTTATATGTTTTACTAATAAAGTCTAGATGTTTCTTTGCCGTACTTTTTCCTATTCCTGGGAACCAATAAAGATTTACTAATGTCCAGATTCTATTATTGAATTTTATTATAACAAGTGTTATAAGCCCTTCTTTATCTTCATAGCTATAAAGAATTTGGGGATTAATGATGTTTTTTCTTCATAGTATCCTAACTCCTCTAGTTTTGGTTTTATATGATGATTGCGCTATTGTTGTGTACTCATTTGGATTCCATAAATGCTTTTCATCATCTTTAAAGTGAGTCTCTTGAAGAAATATTACTTGCGCTTTGTTTAATTTTAAATATTTTAGTAGGTTTTATCTTTTCTTTGGATTATTTAAATGCATTTATGTTCAGTGAAAGTAGTGTTAAGTCCATGTTTGTTGTCGAGTTTCCTGCTTGCTAATATTTATATTAATATTCAAGTACATTTTATAGTATTGTATTTGGAACAAAATTCTCCTTATTTCATGTATCATAAATAGACTGAATCTCTTTTGTAATACTTTTATATTGATGCTCATTTCAGGCCATAATAAAAAAGTGTAAAATGATTTAAGTAAAATTATTTTGATTAATATAATCTTTTCTTTCAACCTTCCGCCCATCACACATGGAATGATATACATTCCTAATCTGATAGACATAAACAAAATATCTACCAGATTAACCCTCATGTTTGGTAGACAGATTTCCTCATGCTCCATTCTTGTATTCTTAAAGACCTTTGAAATTATAAACTAGTATATGTTGAATGATATTTATGGTTCTACATATTCTATACATAGTGAAACACATAAGTAATTGTAGGCTATATACATATATATATATATATATATATATAAATACATTCCTTATTATGAACATTTAATAACATATCAATCATATGGCTAAGTATATTATCTCAAATAAGTTAAACCCGACATCCAATTGCTCTAATGTCATTTTCTTTTCCCCTTCTCTCTCTCCCTTATGTATACGGGCAATTTGCAAAGACACAAACATGTATTTTATATACTATTTTCATCGAACCATTCACAGTGACTGACTGATATCAACTATTGAATCATTTCTAAATCTGATGTGATTATAGATTTTCTATATATGTACATGACAGAACTATTAACATAGTAATATATGCATCAAATGTTCAAGTTAATCATCTAATAGTAGATGATAGATAAAATCTTTTCCAAATACATATTGATTGTAATGAAATCTACTTTACATAAATACATTAAGATTTAAAAAAAATCATTGAATGGTATATGCTTGTAAATTTCACATGAATCAAGAAATTGTATTACATACACAGTTGTGATATTGTTTTTTACTAAAAAAAAACATATAATTTTTGTTAGTGCAAATATATGGTAAGCTCTGCAAACTAGCTATTGTTCAAGATAATTTAATACTCATAGATTACTTATTATATCCAATGTTTCTTTGATTATTTGGTTATATACTTCAAACCCTAGTTTATAATGCATATTAGAGTCTTACAGTTTTTAGTATTCTTTTGTCTTTTCCATTAATCCATAAGTTTAATGCATAGATTTTACTATAGGTTAAAGAAATATTTTATAAACTTTTTATACAAGACCCATCTCGTTTATTCATTCAAATATAACAGTTTTAACTTTGTCAACAATAACTATTAAACCAACTATATTTTTATTTAGGATAAGCTTACTGATTAAAAAATATCAGACTCAGAATGCCCACTGAAGTACATTGTAATATTTTCCTTTGTTGTGCAGCTTAGCTATGGTGCAGTAAATGAGTTTCTATGCATGACAAAAAGTAAATTAAGTTTCTAAATAAAAGATATAATCATAACTAGAATCGGTTAAAAATATGTCTGTATTTGCACATGTGCGCATTGTCAAATCTAGCCATGTAGATGAGAAACATATTTGTGTATTGTCACTATTTTGTTCTCATTTCTGTGCTTGTATACATATTTGTAGATTGACACATACAGACTCATATTTCCATGTTTGAGATTTGTAGAATAAATTACTTGACTGTTTCTCTAATTCTTACAGAGTTATTATACAGTGTTTTCCTGAACTGTGTAGACTTATTTCTTCCCATTGTTTAGCCTTGTCTTATTACTTTTATTATAAAGTACTTCATATTTATTCCAACTAAATATTCCGAGTCTATCCAAGAGCTTTACACTATACAAGTCAATTCTCCTTTTGAAATACAATCCATTAAAGAGTTGAACATCAATTTAAGAGAGATTTTCAGCACGTTTATGATTGGCAACAGACTGCTGTTATACCTGTCATTAACTGTACATAATGTAGCCTGCTTTTCCATGTCAGTGCTGTGGACAATTAAAATCGTATCTGTTGTCAGTTGTAAAATATCATGTCACTGCATTTTACAAATTAACTGTCCATCAGTATTTAAAAATTGCTGGAATTTGATGTTTAAATCCACTCAACTGATTAACCATATATCCTTTGAATGTGCTATGCTAGGTGTACTGAAAGTCATAATGAGACAATAAAGTTGTATAACAGCCCAATACACACTATAGAATTTTGATGTATATATTTTAAATACTTGTGCCAAAAAATGAATATGCATTACAGGAACAAATTGGCTAGCAGGCATTAACTGGTATGTATGACACACTGTTGCCTATTACATTACAGGATATCCCTGTCCACTAAACAACAGTTAGAACAGGATTGTGTTTGGTCTTTAACATCTAATTATACATTGTGCTAGTCAACCAACTACTTCATGTAAGCACATGCTAGAAGGGTGACATCTTACAGAATTATCATTTATTTTGGAATTAGCAAATACCTCATACACTAAAAAAAAAATCATCTGTTAATGGTCAGTCATCTGTCCTGCACTATTTTGTTTTAACAAAGACACACATGTACCCACAAACCCAGACACACATGCATACACACACAGGCATGTAAATATTTTTAATTAAAACAATGTTAAAATCTGTCACATTTTTTTTATAAGCAATACAACAGCTAAAGTCAAGAAGGTGCAAATATAGCTTTGAAATCAGAAGCTTAGCTTTTGGAAGATAAAATAAATTCTGTACATACAATTCAAAACATTTTCCTGACCATTTCCTGAATGTTTTGAACATTAATAATCAGCGTGTTATCAGGACTATATTAGAGGGTGCTTGTCACTTTAAGACTAACAGGAAGTGTACAGCTGTATTGACGTAAAAACTGTTGGTATCTTGACTAACAGTTTTTACACTGAATCCCTGCCACTCACCACTCTGTAAAAGTAACTGTTCTTATTTATATTTCTATTTTAGTGATTTAGTTTGTGTACTAGTATAGTGGTCTTTTTTCACATTGAATTTTATAATTATTGTAGTCCGATAAAGCTGAATGTGTTCATACTATTTTTTCCTTTTTCTTACTATCTCCCTAGTAAGACTATACTGTATTCTGTCCTCTTTCTCTCTCTTTTACATCATCTTATCCTTGTAGAGCATGAGTGCAAGCTATTAGTGTTACTGTGGTGTTGAATGATTACAAGGATGCTATTCATGTGTTCGCAAGTGTGTTTGACTGTGAAATGAGCTTGCAGCTTCTTGTAAACAGCCGTTATTTATTCTTATCCTCGTCAAACAGTTCGTGTGAAGAAAAAAAAAGAGAGACGAACACTTCCTTGTTACAGTTTAAAAGCATCAACACTGATCAGTTATATAACTATATTTATATTTTTTTACTGATACCTACTGCTTATTGCTTGATCTCTTGTAGCCACATGAAACCCGATGGTTACAACCCATCTATAGGAGCTGCATGTCAGTATTTCTTAACGGAGACACCCAGCTCATTCACTTCTCTTCTCCTTCCTTTCCCCACCTCCCATTCTCAATTCTATCCCATCAAGACAATCTATTAAGTAATTAAAATGATCTTTTTGAAAGAAACAATCCCTACAATACTACACATTTAAATTTGATATGAGTGTCGTTGTGCTAACCACTTGACACAAGCAGCCTCATCCTATAGTAAGTAGAGTTGAAGCATCACTGTATTAAAAATGAAAAACAGAAGGATGATAAATATTATGCATATTAAGACAAATAAAAAAAAGTAAATGTACATACATTTTGGTTTCAGTTTCCTTTAGTATATATTTCACTTTTTAGTAGAATCTTTGAGAGTATTTAAACTTGTTACATTTTTTATTTCACTTCTTTGTTTCTTCTTCTTTACATCAGTCCGATAATTTTTTTCTTGGGATATTTTCAGCGAGTTAGATGTTGACCAGTCCATTTCTTCTGGAATTGCAATTATAATATTGTTCTTGATAAAAGAAGCTGCCTCATCTATGTTGTTGAAGGTTTTCATTTCATTTGAGTGAAGAATCTTGATTTTTGCAGAGCATGCAAGTTGAGCTTTAATTTTGTTTTGTTTCAGGAATTTTACAAATGGCCATGCTTTCTTCCTTAAACCTAGAACTCTAGTTCAATAGTTCTTATCGAATCTTATTTGGTGTTGTTTATACTTTAAAGGACTTTTCCTCCATGCTGACTTTAGTATAAGTTCTTTATCAAGGTATGATAAAAACTTTATTACAATGGAACTAGGAGAAGTATTAGGGAATGATGATATAGGTTTTCCTATGGCTTGATGAGTCCTTTCTATGCCATTTGACAGTCCTTCTTTTAGGACTAAGAATTCCAGCAGTAGGAATTTAAAAATAAAATAATGTCCTCACCCTCCACTTTCTCCGGAAGACCAAATATTCTAATATTTGTGCACCTTTCTCTGTTTTCTAAATCATCTATCTTGTTGATTAACCAGTTATTTTGTTGGAAGAGAAATTCACTTTGGTTCTGTTCTTCCTTCAACCTTCCATCTATATCAGAGAGAGATGTTGCAATGTCCATTATTTTTGTTAGTTGCTGCTGTAATAATTCTTTAAAGACATCTGTTTGTTTTTGGCAGTTCTCTTTTAGATTTTCAAGGTTGTCCTTAAAATTATCCATTTTCAATGACAGCTCCTGCAGTACAGAGGACATCAATTGGATTTCCTTCTTCAAGACTGTTTCAGAGTGTGAGTTCTTTGAGTTACTCATTTCCAAGTGGCTATAGTAGTCTCCAGATTAATTTGACAGGAAAATATTGACAAAAAGCTTTCAAAGTTAGTACACTATTAGTTCATAAGTTTATCAATAATAGTTGGGTATTTTTGTTCGATGAAATGAATTATTTCCCTGTTATTTGAACTAGTTTTGTGGAGCTCTAAAAATGCTTTTACCAGTTAGCCATTCAGGCTCCGCCCTCCCTAGCAAGGCCCTTTTGAAGTAGTGGAACAAATTGGACCATTAGTGTACAAAATCAAAGGAAAAAAGAAATAACAGAACACTGCTGGTACATAAACATCAACTAAGAATGATCAAAAATAGTGAGTAATGTAAATCTGATTAAATGTATTCTCTTGTAAGTTTCCATCAGAGAAAACCATAATGAAATTGACATGGTTTAAAGTGCATCTTTTTGGAAATCCAGTTTCAGATGACCAAAGCCAAAATGATTCAACAATGGAATTTCTATTTAAAGGATGTTTTTTTAAATTGATAATAGCTATCATACTTTTGTATTGCTTAGTATTAAATTATACTTACAACCTGTTAATCAAACTGTAAAGTTACATAAGAGAGAGAGTAAAGAAATGTGGAAAAATGAACAAGATTGGTCACCAACTTCTAACACTTTTTGGCAAGGCAATGCTGGTTTGTAAAAAGCATGAATCTTTCTAATTGTTGAGTATGTAGCTTAATACCAAAAATAACAGGGGTAATGCCTCTAATACCTATTCCACTAAATTCTCTTAGTAGTTGGAGGGTATTAATAAAAGAAACAGGAGATCAAGTCATAAATGTACAATTACGTAAAGCAAGAGTACAGTTATCTGCAATAGTGCAGGGGATCACGTTTTCAACAAAATGAAACTGTTCCAGTGGGCAATAGCAATTGTATTCAAACAACTGAAATGATAAATTTTCACAACCACATACCAGTGCGTGGAGTATTTTCTAATGGTTTTCCTATTTTAATACCAATTAATGGTCAGTAATATTAAGTGACACAGCACTATTTCATTTTTCACAAAATGATAAAAATGAGTGTAAAACCAATATTACATGTTGGCGAAGTAAAACAGATAAAAACTTTACAGTTGTACATGATAAAACTCCTACTATGGAGTAAGTAAATGGCAGCCTGGTAAATAGCAGTGTTGCTCTATCACATGGGTTATATTACATCTGTGGTAAATATGCTTATAAATGGTTACAAAAGGGATGGGATGGCACCTGTTGTATAGGATTAGTGGTACCAGCAATGCATCATGTAAAAGAGTTACCAAAATAAAGCATTAGAAATGAAAAAAAGAAAAGGGATATATTACCTATGATTGAAAGTCCAGACAATCCAGTATATATCATCAAAATCTTGATTACATTAAATTAAAAGATATGGATTTAGGAGATGATGTAATCTCTGGAGCAGGGATTTTCCCTTGGTACGGTCTGCAAAAGCCATCTGGGAGCTGAGAAAACTATCTAAACTAGTTGAGGTATTGGCAAATGCCACTTTCAATGCAGTCCTTGACATTACTGTTGAAATGACAGCTATACAAACTATGGTTTTGCAAAATCGAATGGCATTAGATTACATATTAGCATCCCAAAGGGGTACACGTGCTTTAATAGGAGAACAATGTTGTACATTTATTCCAGACAAAACAGAATCTGTAAAAGCAGATTTAGAAGTGATTGCACAAGTGTCTCAACATACTAGAAAAAACTGGAATGATGATTGGAGTGAATGGTTTAGTAATCTATTTACAGGATGGACAGGAAAAACATCTGTATTTTTTTATTGTTATTGTAATGCTTGGTTGCATATTATTTACATGTATTAAAGTCTGCTAAGCAAAAGCTAGTCAAGTTACTGTTGTTAATTGTCATAATGAAGAAGTATTATCAAATAATGCTGAATTTATTTCCCTGGTTTAAAATAAAAAAGAGGGAATTGTTAGAGTATGCTCAACAATATACTAAGGTTGAAAGTAACTTTGCTACAAATATGCAACATAAATAAGGTATAAGATAAAGCTTACTTAAATGTAGAAATAGAGTTTAGCAATATGTGATTAGCATTCATACTAAATAACTGTGACTTGGAAAATAAGAAATCTGCTGAATGGACATCTTTCCTTACAGAATTAAAAACAGGATGTATGCATTTCCATTGTCAGGGAGAGCAAAAATGGACAACATGACATGTTTCTATCATATGACACTGTTACAATGTGTTTCTTTAAAAAACATGATTTTCTGCACTTATCAGCATTTGCACAAGAACAGATGTTCTTATACAAAGATCCAAATAGAATACTAAAGACATAAAACAGGATGTTTACACTGTCAGAAAAGCTGGCCTCTTATAAATTCAGCAAAAATGTGACAGGACATTGTTAAACAAGGAAGCTTAAAAATAATATTATTAAGGTCAGCGTTTGTGTTAGCATCTGCAACAATCAGTATTGTTTCTACTGGATGAGCAATTCTCCAAAATAGAATACCAACAGGAAATGTGTATGTGTGTGCATGACTAAAATTGTATATAAAGATCTGTATTAATCCAGTTATGTTAGGGGTATTGGTAGGGACACATTTGTCCCGAGGTAAATGTTATAACTCTCACATCATCTGTACTATATGAGAAGTAAAGTGGAACAGTACTTGAAGCTGCAATGTTAGTCCATGTGATTTATTATAACAAGTTATTTGTTACTGCTCTAAGTTTATGCTGCAAAGTATATTCTCTCATCAGTGTATATTCTGCAAGTTTCTTATGCAACAGACTGTGAATGTATCTATAACCAGACTTTTATTTCAGCAGAATCTGGCCAGCAAGACCGAGTATCTTAATAAGACTTCAAATCTATCACAGTAAACAGCACCATATAATTTTTCAATTACTATATATAATGCAAGCCTACTCATCCATCCACTTGGTGGCTTACTGCCAAAAATTACTTGTCAAACTTGAGTTCAAAAAATCATCCTTACTGAACTTGCTAAGAAAACATGACAAAACAAAGTTCTTTAGCACAAAGGGATAAAGTCCTAAATCAGAAACAGATAGCCCAAGTTTGAATAGTAATTTGGGTGCTAAAACTGCCAACTGGGACTAAATGTTTGATGCCGGCTTGTACATCCTTGAGGGGAAGGAGGGAGGGAGTGCTGATTTTGATTAGCTGATCATCACCATGCATGTAGATGCTTACACAGCACAAGATAGGCCAGGATAGTGGATGCAAACTTGCCAATTCCAAGCCAGTCAAGTTAGCCCCTAGTTGTATAAGTGGAAACATTAGCACTAAACACACACACGCACACACACACACACACACACACACACACACACACACACACACACACACACACACACACACACACACACACACACACACACACACACACACACACACACACACACACACACACACACGGTGTAGGATGCCCCAAGTGAAATGAGTATTCACATCAGATACCAAGGGTAAGGTTACAGCCTAATTAGAAATGCTCTTATTGCCAGGTTGCTGGGAAGGGCACACAGCACCAGAAAGACTCCTGTATCATGGTCCTACCATTCATTTCTTGCCACCATGCCAGTGTACCCGTTACAGTGGAATGAGCAGACTTAAAGACAGCCAAGGAGAGGCAGGATTGTTAGCAGATACAGAGAAACAGCATGCAGAAGAAAAGCAGGCTGGAATGAGATATTTTATACTTGTTTAGTCAGCGTAATGTTGCATAGGGATGAAGCACTATGACATGGGACTGATTGGTGACTCAGGTTCTGGAAATGCCAATAAAAGGAAGAAAGGACGAACACAAGGACCTGATGTGTTTGCACATCCTTAAAGGGTGACTCACTTTTTTTTACTGATACCAAACAGAAACTGGATGCCATAACAAGTATGTCATCAGCAAATGGGTTGTGACTGGGGTGTGCATGCTAAGCAGCATATGCTGTAGCCAGCAGTGGGCATGCAAGGGAGTATACATGTCCACGAAGCTGGTGGTGTCACCTACACCCATCAGCTGCCATAGGGTACTAGGGATTAGGGCTTGTTATAAAAACCTTGATGGATGCTTGGATGATGGCTTTCTGTCCTTCCTGTCAGGAGAACGAATGGGCCAAGGAAACCATAGAAAGGTTAATGGTTGGCAAGTAGCAGGGATAAATAAATAAATACATATATAAAACAGTCCCATACCTGCTTACTTGGCAAAGATGAAGTGGTTTAATTTATTTACAAAACACGCAATCTGGCCTATAAAGCATTCTCTGGTTGAGGTTCACAAAGCAACCATCAAAGAATTCTGCATATCAAAGAACTAAGTTCATATATCTGCATCCTAGAACTGCCAAGTGGCAATGACTTGATTTCTTGGCTTGGTTCCTAAGAAACATGGAAGACAGGGCTATCCACTATGACCTGAAGGCATGCTAACAAATCAAAGAACTGTTCAGTGAAGCTAACTTGATTCTGGTACAAGCTGGGGGTGTGGACACTGCCAAGACTGAAACTTGTCCTGACAGCAGGTGTTTTACTTCAAGAGTTATGAACTATGTACCAGGACAAAATGACCACAGGCCTTCTTCTGGTACTCATGTAGTCTCTGCAGTCTTTTGGACCCTAGATACAGCATGCAGTTTGGAACATTAAAATACTCAACAAGCAATAAAGACAGTGAATCATGAATGAAATTGTGTACAGATTGAAAAGGCAAGTAAGTGTATTCCCATGATCTGCTTCTTTAAGAATAAATAAACAAAACACAAGAAGCATTTCCTAGTTGTAGCTTAATGCAATAACCACCAACTGTCCTGGTGTACTTCTGGGTTTACCCACAGGAAGGGTGCTTTGCTCAGGAAACTGAAATTCAAGTTTGTAAATGACAATATCATCAGGTAAATTCAAAAAATACACCCACAGATAATCAGGCATTATTGATGTTATGCAATGTCTTACTTAACCATGTCTTTTTTCATATCACTGAAAGACCCTGCCTAATTTCCACTCACTCTCTCCGTTTTCCAAGCTCAGGTCTATTATGTCAGGGGGATCCTTCTTGAAGTACATGCAGACAATGAGTTACTTGCTTACAGGCTCTGCAATTCACAAAATGCACTCCCCAGTGGCATGCCTCAATCTGCAGACATTGAAATTAGGAACAAATGCTCTTGAAAGTAGAACATCCAGCCTAGAATCTGGAAGTTTAATTAGCATAACATTTTGAAAACAAATGGCATATATATCTTCCCGCTTCAAGTAGTAATGCAAGCTACTAAGAAATGCATTTAAAAACAAAGAGTGACAAAAAGTAATAAAAATATAACCACATTATAAGAGATGGTGCAAAATCTGTAGACTTTAATGAACTGCACTGCAAAATTCTACCACACAAGTTAATTTATTTTTGCTTCTGAAAAAAGGGGATACAAGACTGTGAGAGTAAAAGAACAGGTTAAAATGAATTTTTTCTGAAAATGTAAAATAAACGTTCTGCACTCAGCCTGGAAAAAACATATAGCTTGGCATTCATAGTTAAGAATCAGAAATAAAATATTTAATTTCTTATAAACTATGCAGCTTGTGAAATTTATTATCTGCAAGGAGGTCAAAACGAACTCTTGTATGCAGCTGTGTCTTGTCAATATGATACACAAGATAAGCTATGGATGAAAGGAGTTATTCTTCAGGAACAGAATGTTTAAGATAGGAAAACAAACTGTCAGCAGGTCAGCTTGAAAGGAAAGACTTATTATTCTGGCAAATTCTCAAAACTGCTGATGCAGGCAGAAAAGACACTATAAAGATTGGAACTTTTTCTTTTGTATCAGAGACTTTGATTATTCTAAGCTGAAGTATGTTTTTGATGTAGATACACCTTTCATTGTTAAGCTAGATGTAAACCTAGTGTGCAGTAAATGAATGTCGTAACAGCTAGAACTCTCTCAGTGTCTTCATTGAGTAAAGGTACAGACTACCTAAATAATGTAGTATAACTTTAACAGTGGCAAGACCAGTTCAGTCCAAACAACCAGGAGGGGGGCTGACCTGAAGAGGTGCCTTTCACAGTGCGACATTCCAGTGTAGACCTTTTTAGAATCAATTCTTCTCTTCCTAAACTTTGTCCATTGACTGGAGGACAAACACTGCAGCGCAGTACAGTAATTTTTCTTCAGACAGTTTGGTGACTCACACGGTGAAAATACTACTGCCTACATTTTTGTATCACCAGCATCTAGTGAAAGACAGCAGAGAATTTTCCCACAATTGATCATCGTGTCAAGGCTGGCCACCTTGTCCTGAACATTTGTGGTAAATATTTTCTTCTGTTTTTCTTTTAAAAATGAATGCAATTCATGAAAATGCCAAGAAGTGCACTCACCCCGGGATTCATGAACGCTGCGCCAGGCGGACGCATAGCGTAAGCGTTACAATGCCAAATATGGCCGCCGAGCGATTCAGGTACGATCCAATTCCACGTGCACTACCGGCGTGCGCCGGATCTGCGCCGCCTCCGGCGTAGGTATGCTAAACACCCCATGTGCGGTGTTGCACCATGCAAATGAAGGCATATAGTGATCCACGAAGTGGCGCAGGTGTAGCATAAGGGCACGGCAATGTAAACCAAAAAAAACGGTTTACATTTACCCAAACATAACATAGGAGTAACGGAAGGCTGTCAACGTCAGGTATCACACTGTTGCCACATGCCAATGGCGAAAGACACAGAGAATGTCAAAGGAAAACATGCACAACATGTAAATAATAACATAAATGGTATGTCCACAGAAACTCACAGCAGAACCCCAGGACATGTCTGCGGAAGGTGCTAAACAATGAAATAATATGACAATGTCATAAAAGAGCAGTGTAATACACATCAGCTTCACAGCCACAATACACCATGGTATGCATGGAAAGCCACATCCACGGTGCAAGGGTTGCCAAGGAGTCGCGGCAGTGTTCGGCGCGGTAACTATGAATTAGTAGTCAATGCCATGCAAATGAGGCAGATAATACTGAATCGCAAAACCCCCGCCGGCGTAAGGCTGTACCAAACGGCGCAGCGGTAATACACCGAGGAGTGGCTCAGAGGGAATACATGTCACCTGCAGAGGAGTGTGCCACTGTAGGAGGAAGCACATTGGAGCCCAGCAAACCTGGGCTGTACATTGCACATCACAGCTGCAGGACCGGCGTGTGGGGAAATAGTTGAGCTGAGAGCACACAATGCGCGCAGAGGTGCATGTGCACGAGGATGACTACATTCCCTTAACCCAGTCATGTGACGCTCGCCCCGCAAACAACATCGGATACAGGAAGGTGATGTTGAGAATATGAGGAAATGCGGAAGCAGTGTAATTGGAGTAGTAATGAGCAATCAACAGTAATCAACCCACGAAGGCCAATCGGCGGCAGCTGACAACTCTGCATGCAGAAACCTGCAAAACGGGATAGGGGAGGCATATGAATGCAAAGAAAGTAGGGGAGGTAGCAGATTGCAAAGAGTGAAGAACTGACACAGCAGAGCCAAGTAGACAGGCAGCATAACGGCGGTGGCACACAAAACGCACGATATGCCATGTCCCAGGAACTACACATGACAGGGCTCTGCAGGATGCATGCCAGGAAATAGTAGGTGCAACGTGCAGAAACAGTAAGGTAAGGTCGAAAGCTAATCCATTGCAGGCAAGAGTAATGCAACACCAAAGGCAACAGCGTTGCAGTGCCAACGGTAAAACACGGAAGATAATCCCCAGATACAGCCGCACAGACACACCCTATGACATCACCGGGTGTACAGCACAACAGTATAAAGTGTGAATGCACAGAACACACAGCCGTGTATTCCCAAATGCCGCACCATAGGTGTAAACACACGGGGAACTTTTAAAATGTACATGTTGGGTGCCGCCGTGGCCGTGATCCATCAGCATGTGTTAGAGACAGACGGAGATGTGGAGGAGGGTGCCGACAACTACCGTAGGCCTCAGAGGAGAAGGAGAGTGTTCACACCAAGGGTAACCTACCAGGGGCTACAAGACCTGGAGATAGTAGAGCGTTACAGGGTGGATAGGGACACTTTACAGCAAATAGTGGAGCTGTGCCGGCCACGCCTGAGAACAAGAAACAACAGAGGGGAGCCCATCCCAGTGGACACAAAGGTATGTGTAAGCTTGCGAATACTGGCCACAGGTACCTTTCAAAGGCCAACTGGGGATATAATGGGCATCTCACAGGCATCAGCATCCAGGGTACTACACCAGTTTCTGGATGCCATGTTACCACATGCCAATGAGCATATATACTTCCCCAGATCTCAGGAGGAGTTGGCCAGCAATATGTGCCGCTTCCACCGTGTGGCACAATACCCGGAGGTACTGGGTGCGATAGACTGTACGCACATACAAATTAAGTCACCACCTGGGGAGCAGGGTAGATGCTACATAAACCGCAAGGGATTCCCATTGCCAGGTCATGTGCAATGCGCAGGGCATTATCATGGATGTGTGTGCTGGCCGCCCTGGAAGCTACCACGACTCCCATATCTGGCATGCCTCACAGCTATACCAGGTATTCGCCAGGGGGGACATCCCACAAGGCCACCTTGTGGGGGATGCTGGCTATGCACTGGAGCCGTGGATGATGACCCCCATCAGAAATGCACACACACACATGCAAGAACGCCATAATGAGGCACACGCACAAACCAGAATAATCATAGAGCGTGTGTTTGGGATGCTGAAATCACGGTTCCGGTGCTTGGATACATCCGGTGGAGCCCTGCAGTACTCTCCAGGCACATGTGCCCACATATTCATAGTATGTGCCATGCTACATAGTATGATCCTGCGGAAGCAGCTGCTGCAGGGACATAATGGTGAAGGGCCACAAAGCCCACCACAACTGCCAAGGCCAGTCCAGACACAGAGGGTTCAGGACCATGAACACACTGTGCCAGCCCCAGTAGGCAGACGGAGGCGTACCCAATATGCCTATGCCCTGGCAAAGAGGGAACGTATAGCACATACTCTGACAGCGTAGGCCCCATGGACTGACACCTCCCTACCTGCACACACAGTGAAATGGACGGCACACAAACATGGCCACCCATAAAGTGTACCGTATGGGTGGCCCCATGTGTGACTCCAACATAGGCAGCACCCAAACACTGCACACCCAACAGCCAGCGGAGCATGGAATGCCAACACCTGAACTGTACACGGGTCCTACAGCAGATGGCGTTGCTGTATGCTGCCACGTTCGCCGCAAGGTGTATACATATAGACATGTAGATATGTGCATATACAGATATGTAGATAGATATAATTACATACATAGAAATATATGTACACATATATATATAAGTACAACAGGTAAGACAGGGAATCAGAGGGATGTAAGGTGACAGAGAAGTAACACGCGATATCTGTACATAGTAAACATAGTGAAAGACAACCTGAGCATCCAGGAGATTTAACAGAAGAGGAAACCGCCACCCATGGAAAGGTCAACATACCGAAATGCATAACCGCGAGTCGGAATGATCGCCAGGCCACAGTACAGTAACAGTACATGCACGGGTAATACTATGATGATATGAGGGGGGAGGTAGACACTGCCGCCGGTGATGCGGCCCACACAGGTACTGTGTGCAACCGTCCCTGTGACTGCCGCAGTATGTGTATGTGTGCGGTGAGGGTGCCGTGTGTTTTACTGTGCGAGTGTAATGTGTGTGCCACTGTAAAATGTGTATGTTGGTGCCATGTGAGAGGCGGAGTGGAATAACATGTGTAGGCATACAGTACAGTAACCCCAGGCGTATGTACACCAGTAGTCCCAAAGTAGTACTGAGAGCCCCACCCTGGCTAGGCGTGTGGCGACGTATGACGATGCAAAGTGAAAATGTCCCAGAATGTACCACAGGAATATACCCCACATGAAATGGAAAGGACGTATGTACTAATCATGACCGTATGTATGACACAGATATGCTAATTGCAAAACGATACGTCTGCAAAGTTACACAGCAATAGGTATGTACCGCGGAAATACGCATGTGCTACCCCGGTACTGATCGTGGCCACGCATCAGCCCGTAAACACCGCTGTGTGTTCTACAAGTGTCAAACAAGCAATCGCCACCTGAATAGGTGGCAACCACTGGCAAACAGGCCATCCCAAGTACAGGACCACAATGACTGTAAATATCCGGGACAGAATGACAAGGGATAGTCGTCACGTACAAACAACCGCAGATATACCACCGATGTGACGGAGGAATACATGCAGGAAGCACACACGCAGGCGATACCAACACCACATGACAACAACACAACCTACACTCCCAGAACAACAGACAAGTAACTGTCAACTCCCCAGGCAGGGATGGAGCACACAGACAAGCATACCGTGTATGTAGAGATGCAAGACCCACAACCCGTATCAGTCACCTACAACCTCCGATATTCCCCATCGCACATATCAAAGGGATACAAGCCGTAATAGCAGCACAAACATACAGGCAGTCAATGACAGCTGCATAACCGCAACATCTCGCGTGGGAAACACTATCAACAGCAGATGCATACTTGCATCCGTTGTTTAAAGGAATACAACAGCTATGTTACACATCCGAATGCAAAACGCCATCAACAGACGCAGTCAGGACAGGGACACCCACATGTCGAACATAATACCATACCCAACACACACAATCCACGGCTAACACCACTGCGAAATGTACCTGTTGCCACACATAGCGGCTGCAGTTACACATAACATAACACAATACAGACCATCTCCACGAAGGTAGGGCAAATAGCCAATGCCCAGGTGAGGAATGCAACCATACCCTAGTTACGACGCGTAATGTACGAATAGAGTAGATGCACAGGTGATATGCGCACAAGTACACACTGAGGAACAGCTATTGGTGTGATGAACCCACATGTCGCAGGTATCGACGGATATAAGGATGACTCCCAGGATATTCAAACCGTATGCTCATACCGAACTAGTACTCCAAAACGGATAGAGTAAGAAATCGGAATAGTGATACACGCATAGCAACGGAAGGAAACACAGACAAGGTATGTAGAACCCATGATATGTACGGGTGTGTAACGCATGATGTGTATGACGAAGCTGTACTGTATGTGAATGGTGTTTGTAAGTAATGATACTTGTCCATAATACAGAGAGTGGTGAAAGGTGGTTATGTAGTGCTATCCTGCTGAGCATTCCAACGACTGTGAACACCGTGTGCACAGCAGTGGGACATCATGTACACAGCCGGGATAACACAAGGGCTGCCACAGGGGGGCATAACAGAGAACAATGCCACACCACACGCTGATGCTGGCAGTGGATGTCCAACAAGGAAGTGCCATAGCAGGGGATAGGACATGTATGTATACTGTCACAGCACACATGTGTATGGGCATAAACCGATGTCATACGTAATGTGCGCCCGACGTGCACGTATGCCTTGCAGTAGGGGATACTATGTCAACTATGTGTAATGTAAAGCTGTCATGGTGGATATGACAGACATCATACACAGTATCACAGGCATAGCATGCATAATGGAGTTATTGCCTATTGTTATATACAATAACAGGATACGTATGGCCTGTACATATGGGACAGAGTAGTAGCATAATAGCCATCCAAAATGGAAGGAACACCAAGTAACCATGGCCAAACGATCTGTAGCAGGTGCAATGTGGGCAACAATGAAGTCCGGCAGGTCCATGTGTAAACACATGTGCAGTGTACACAGTAGTGTCACCTCCCCATGGTAGTGTCCAGTGAACAGCAGAGGTGGGTGTCAGCTGCATGTCTACACAGTACTGCTGCTGTGGTGGTACCATGACTACGTGTCACTCAAACAGCAAGGGAGCTATCACATGAACAGTGCCACTGTGTGTCCCTGTGGGATGTGCACAGGACCTATGTTCCACAGCATGGTGTGTGTTGTGTCTGCGGAAGTAACACAGAAGCCCAGCCCATGCAATGTGTCATGTGTGCACATATCCATGAGTGGTCCGTTCACACTGCCCACTGCAATTGCCATGTATGAGTACTACATGCATCAGTAATGCGGAAGACATGGTCCATGTCAGAGCAGAAGACACCCCTGTGTATGTGGTATGCAGATGTGTACAGATGTGTTTGCTGTCTGTCAGCCGCATATGTAAACTGTCTGAGCCTGGTACACATCATGGCATGACAATGCTGTGCCATGTAAAGTCGTAGCCGTTGTGGAAGGTACACCACGAATGTGGTATTGTAACCTTGCCCGTGTGTAGATGTGTGTATGCCACAGGTACAATGGCTACCTATGTACCAGCATCACACATAGTACAGATAGGTGTGGCCCTGCAGATGTGTACCCATGCCACAGTGGAATACGGTAACCACAGCACCATGTGGGGCATTTGTGTGTACAGCAACCATGTACAATTTGATATGCATGTACGGGGACAGTATCCATGTGATACTCAGTGGATGAATGTTGCTATGCAAAGGTGATGTGCATGCACCATGTGTCATGCATCCTGATGCCATGACACCCACATGATGTATCTGCCACACCGACACCCGTACGGTTGTTATCAGTATGAGCTGGTGGAGCTATAATGGTGCCAGGTATGTAGATGTGGGATATCTAGACATGGACAGTACTCTGTGACAGCATGTTGTGTATGTAAGCAAATAGTGAACATGAGGGGCCCCATGACTGAGGACTGTGTAATGCCACATGTACCTGACATGTAGTAGGTAGCATGATATGCTTGCACCACTGTGTGTCCTGTCCAGGAGTCATATAGCCTAACATCCTGAGACACAGGGTATGATGTGCAGGTGGATGTGTACGTTGCCAATACCAGAATGTGGAATGGTGCTGAAGGGCAATGTGAGGACAATGTCTGATCTGTTGCCCTCTGTACCACACCAACCACCCATGCAATGGTATGACAGGTGGCCAGCATGTGTATGTGGCATACTGTGGCACACAGAAGCCCAACAAGGGTGCCAGTAAAGGCATGGAGGTCATCAATGAGTGCGTGAAGCACGTTTGTGAGGATGTGCCCCAGTGCCATACAGAATGGTCCAGTCATGGGTGTACGAATGCAGTCCCACACATGCAATGCAGTGCCACCCATGTGTAGTGCGATAGATGCGGCAGTGTGACAGTCAAGGTACACAATGTCCGACAACAGGCTAGCAGTGAATTCAGTGGGCTGGTGTGGAGACACATACCAAACAGGTTGGCGGGACATAACAGCTAGGGAGATCGGAAGGTGACATTGGGACAGTGTCTTAGGACATAACATGTGCGTGGCAGTACCATGTATGTGTCCACAGGGACACTACGATGTCCATGTATGGATTGCAACCCTGTAGTGAGTGAGAGTGTGTATTGTTGGTAAGTACACCATTGCCTGGCATGTTGCCAACATTATCTCAGTCTGCAATGCCTGGGTGACTGTTTTACGTGACATCGAATGTGGATGTAGCCAAACAACACAGACATACCACCACACTGCCTGAGGACCCACACTGCAATGTGCGGCAGTCATGTGTAGGTAGCTAGCCTTGGAGCATGTGATGGACCACGAGGACCCACCATGTCTGTCAAGTGATGCACCCCACACATGTGAATATACACCACCGTGCAACAGCCTGCACATGTGCCCATACAGCAGATGTGCATGGAACATGACCACCACCGTGGCGTCTGTGAAAAGGCCAGTACCGCCATGTCTCTATGTGGAATAGCATGGTCCCTACCATTGCGTACATGCCACGGAAGTGCACTGTGGTATGTGTCAGCATAGTTATGTACACTGTCCATCTGCCGGGGTGCCATGCCATTAACAACCCCTGTCAGCAGACGTCAGTAGTACCGGCTGTAGAACACATGTACCATGTATGCTGCGATGGGTGTGTGTCCAGGGTGTGGCTAGCAGGGCCGTGAAGCATGTATGTTCATCTACAAAGGGGGGATAACCCCAGGTTTAACACACCAGACACATGGAGGTATCGTGCATGCTGAGGGTAGTGTAGGTATGGTATGTGTTGTGTAATGTGTCACCCAGCTAGGTGGAGTGCATGCCTCAAGCATGTGTGGGTACATGGGTGTCCATTCTAGGGAAGTGTGGGTTGCTGTCAGCACATGGCAGTATCAGCTGTCTGAGGCCCAATGTACAGTATGACAACACAGACAGCATGTAACCTGTGGTGTACAGTGTAAGCTCTGTTGCGTGTTACAATGTGTCTAGCAGTCACAAACATGGGTATCTGAACATGGAGCACCTACGATGCATTGTGTTCGGCACATATCCAGTATGTGTGCAAAACACTGTGTGATGTGGGATCCCCTCGCCTGTGTGTGTTGCAGTCCAGGTATGTGCCTGGGAGGTACGATCCGTGTACAATCTGTACTTGCAGGTGTGCTGTGCAGAGCATGGAGGCAGGTCCCAGGCACTGCAGATAAATGTGAGTGGTGCACTAGTGTGTGTGCCTTGCTTGTGTGCAGCACAGTGGAAGGTGCAAGCATTGTCCCACATGACCCCATGCCATGCCTGCCTGTTACAGCCCTGCTGGAGACAGTCATGTGACACCGCCACAGAGGCAGTATAGCATGTGAAGATGTACATGTGTGCTCCACACCCCAGGCAGATGTCCGCAGGTCATGTGTGCCACAGCAGTGTGGTCGACCAGGACTGTCATAGTGGTCAGATACCACATGCCTGTATAAGTACAGTATGAGCAGAGTCAACAGTTGCAGTGACAGAGTAGGTCAATGTACAGTGTCCCTGTGTTCAGACCACTGCCTACTGTACACTTGGCTAGACACACACCCAGAGGGTGAATATACCGGTGAGCCATCACATGTCCCAGTACACGTAGCCTGTATAATGCCATCACAGGGCGGTCACAATAACATGTTGCATGACAGACATGTCGTACCAGGTGATGTGTCATGTGTGCATATGTTGAGTTGCACAGCCGTTCACACGTCCGCAACATATCAATGCATGATGCCTAGTGTAACATGATGTGTGGAACTGCACTGTGATCCACAACAGGGACATCGGAGACAGGTGTGTTGTGAATGGTGTAACCCATGGTTCCACGGGATATACACTGGTGCTGTTGGCTGCCATGCTGGGGGCCACCAGTGGTGCCTGCAGTGGTCATACAGACATACTGCACACATTGTTCTGGCAGGAATGTCCATTGTTGTGGATGATGTGTTACTACGTGAAGGTAGGTGTGTGTTGTGAATGTTACCCATCCAGATGTGACCATCAGGCGCAGTCATGGTTGTTGACAGCATCACACCCATCCACAGCTCTCAGAACCCTGTCCCCAGAATGGGTGTCAGCCGCCCTCGTACTGTGTGACCTATGTGCAGATGGTGGAACACCTCCTACTGGCTGGCTAACAGTGTCAGCTAGGAAGGCTATGTGATGGCTGGAATACGCTGTTATAATGTATAATGCTGGTATCCCAATGAAGTACATGGAATCACACACAGTAAGCCATGGCTGGCATGTAAACCATGTACAACAATGACTGTGTGACAGACACAAACAATGCGGAGCCATGTTGAACATGCACCCATGAGAACACCAAATGAGGTATGTTGCACATATCGATGTACAACTGTCAGCTATGGCCATAGCATGGATGCAGATGCATATCCCCCACAGGCAGTACCACGCCATGTAGGTAGGGGGCATTGCACGACTACATGTGACAGTTGCTGTACCGCCACATGTACTGCATATCCGTCATGTAGGGGTAGCAGTGGTACGTGACTGTTGGACATGCCTGTACATATGACCATGTCCCACAGGATATGTGTTACGTGTGTACAACACGTGTTGTACCGTCATCAAGCTGTGAAGTGTATGGCTGCCAGTGTACCTGTGTGACATGTTCTGCAATGGGTGCAAAGGTATGCAGTAGTGCATTGCATGCCCACATGCCCCACACAGGTGCATAGCCTGAACATACAATACAAAGAGGGTGTTGGATCATAGCAACCCACAAGAGGAGATGGGTACGGGTGGCAACCCACTACCACCTGTTCAGGTAAGGTGTGCATGTCCATGACACATTAGCACCCGAGAAGCTAGCAGTACAGCAGTACAGGGTGGCATGCATATATGTTCACTAATACCCCTGTGTGTCCCACCACTGGCCTGTGGACTGACAGACACCAACACAATGTGCAGCATTGACATGTGCACAGCACATCATCGCTGGCTACTGTAGAACAGGCTTACTGTGTAGACATATGCACAGAATGTCAGCGCCAGCCACACTCAAACACGTTATGTGTTGAACCCCACCATTATTGTAGCCCATGCCACAGACAGATGTTCACGCATCTGTGTATGTACGTCTGGGAATGTCCCTGGCCTAGCAGTATAGCTGTGTCAGTGTTGCGAACAACATACTGAATGGGGTGTGTGTGTGAGGTGTGCGTCATACGTGTATGGTCCGATGGATGATACCATCAGTGCCCCTGCTATGTGAACATCCCTGTCCCCATACATGGATACCTATGCTGTGCCCAACACCACGCTCCCTGTGGGAGGGATGGCACTGTGTGGTGCACCAGCTGACATGGGGTGGCAGCAGGCACTGGATGTAGACATATGTGGTACCCATGTCAGGCCAGGCAACCATCCATGTGCATGGGATAGCAGTGTGTGGGCACATACAGCACTGTGTTGAACAATATCGCAGCACATAGCACCTGTCAGGGTAATGTGTATGCATGGATGTGCGATACCTACATGCACCATACACACCCCACCAAGCAGCGTGCTGCCTACCTTGCAGAAGGCCATTGTCCACACCATGATGATAGACATGTGTAATGTCCATATACACATAGCAATGACATATGGAATGGACAGCCACCCTGCCAATATCAGTACCCCCCCAGGTGGGACACATCCCTGTGCCATGTATGTGACATACCCTGCCATACCATGCAGCCCTGCCCAGCAAGGCTGCACGTGCTATCACAGTCATACATGGTGCGATGGACAAATGGCACTTGCACTATCAACCGTCCACAGCAGTAATGTGGCACTGATGCACCCTGTGGTGTCACAGGTGCTGTGTGTTGGTGTGTACAACGTGCGCACGCACATGCTATGCATGACCTTCCCTAATGTCACATGGTTACACAATGTCCCATGTGTATCACATGTGCAATACAGGTGAGCCGTGGCAGGTTGTCCAACACCCGTACAGTGCTGTGTAGATGTACATGCCACAACACATGCATGTACAGGTGTCCATGTGTATGTGTGCAGTGCCACCGCTGACGTTCATAATGGCTGCGTACGTGATGCCTAGTGACATATACACAGCATCCAGGTGAACAGTAGAACTGTGTGCACATTGGGACACGTGCCAACTGGTATGAACACAGGTGCAGGCAGGTACACATGTCCACAGCAGGTTACCATCAACATGGTGTGTGTACAGTGTGATGAGTCGACACACAGATATGATATGATACCCACTGCTTAATGGTGCGACGGCAACATGTCAGCTATGTCACTGCCATGATGCATCGCAGAGATTACTGTGCAGATGTCGTACATGTCATAGCAATGTATGTCCAGCAGTATGCCAGTACATCAGTGTAAATGTGACCTGTCACCATCATTATGTCTTACAGATAATGCCACGTTCCCGGCTGCCAGCCTTCAGCCGCCAGGAGGATGACGTGATTATACCGTTGCTCCACAACTACGAGCTACTATTCAGCCATGTGCCACAGCAAGCACAGCAGCGGGATGATGTGTGGCAGGATATGCGCAGGAGGGTGAACAACGTGGGTGCCAACAACCGCACCTACCAGATCTGCCGACACTGCACAGACCTAATACGGCACGTGAAACAGCGTGCCACCGCAATCGCCAGAGAACAAGGTGGGACAGGTGGTGGGCCACCAAGCCAGCACCCACTCACACACATGGAGGAGCTCCTGGCCAGTCTGGGGACACCCAGGGAACATCATGCAGAAACACTCGCTGCCATCGTGGAGGTGGGTGTCTCACAACCAACGAGCCTGGAGCTGCCTGGTAAGTCAGTCTTGCATGTGTGTATGATAACTGACGTAGGTGTGGGTGTCACAGTACACCACATAATGTACCAACACATGCCAGGTATATGGCCACACAAGCTGCATACTACAGTATGCTATGTTGTGTTTGCAGACATGTGCATAACACATGCTACCACACAGGTACATGATGTGACATGCACAGTGCTTACTGTGGCTACAGTAATGGATAATGTGTATACTGTTGTGTCGCCCCTATACAGGTACCTCTGGTGTGTCGCACAGCCATGGGTCCGTCGCAGGTGAGACTGTTGCTAGTAATAGGCATGTTACAGTGTATAGATATTCCCCATGTGGCCAGGTATGACATGCACACCTGGGTCTGCTCCAGTCACGGTATACAGGTTGCACCACCCAACACACACGCCACCCATGTACAGTAGATACAACCGTTAGTATACACCGGCATGACACCACATAACCCATCGGTGTGATATGTGCAGTCAGCTATGCATACAATGGTGGAGGTGTTCTACAATGGCCGTATGTGTAGTATGCATCGGAATGCCATTTGCGGTATGCACACAGTACCACATAGTGAGCTGTGATCTGGCCAGCACACAGGTGTTACCAAGGTGATCTATGCCCCTGCACTGTGTGCACACGTTGTGACATGGCACATGACATGTCCCATGCACGTGGTGTTCTGTCTGCAACATTGTCACACCATGACATGACCTCATGCGACATAGCAGACATCCACAATGTCTGCATAGCCTTCGGGATTGTGACACCTCAGACTAGTATGGGTGTATGTCACATGGGCCACCACAGGGATGTGTACACGATGCCCATCACACACAATTGTCCATGACCCAGTCAAACATGGCCATGGGTGATACCCACAGGCATGTTGCCACACAGTACATCTGGAGTGGGTAGTCACCGTTGCACTTTGTCCACACATAGTGCGATCATAGCTGTAGTGGACCACCTGTACATCTGATGTGGTACACCAGACAAACGCAATGCCTGTCTGCAGCCACTGGAGGTGCCACCAATGTCTACCATATACGTGCTGTGGAACAGCATGACTGTGTTGCAGACATGGCAATGCAATGCGTCCATGTTACGCATCGCACAGAAACATACCTGTGTCTTGCTGCCATGCAGTGGCACAGTGCCTGTACTCCCCACTGTATAGCTATGTACACAGCTCACACCAACCACACCTGCACAGACATCTATGTTACACATGCATTCTATCTGTAGCCTGTACACATAACACTGCACTGTGACGTCCAGTTTGATGTGGTGCATGTGGTGGGACACCATTGTCACATGTCCACATGTTATCGCACATGTTGGCGGAGTACATGACAAAGTGACGCCAGCCATGTGTACTGTTAACCTGCCTGTGGCCACACGGTGCATCACGGTAATGCATGCAAACTACCATGAATGTGTGTACTGCATGCCTACTGAAATGACACCTGCTTGATGTAGTGTGCACCCCAGGGCAGTATGCATATTACCACTATTAATGTCTGGCCTGCATTCACTGAGCTGTGGTGTGGGAATGCTGCATGCCATCTGCAATATCACATGCATGATGTGTCTGCATGTGTGTGTGTGTGTGTGTGTGTATATGTGTGTGTGTGTGTGTGTGTGTGTGTGTCTGCATGTGTGTAATGTATCTTACAGTATGTCTTTGTATTCACAGGTGGTGTAGGTGCGTTCCCCTCCTGCGGTCCATCTGATGCTAGTGTCCCCACAGATACTAGCGGTGATGACCATATGCATGAGGCACAGGCAGGGTTGTCACGGGCAGAAGCTGTGCCATTGATTAACATCCCACCTATGTCCCCTTCATCTCTGCACACGGTTCAGATGCAGACACATACCACATCACCATTGCCCATAGAGGAAGGACAGTCAGAGTCTGTTGGCATTGAGCAGGAATGTGTGGTGGCTACAGAAGGTGCGGTTACACACCATGTTGCCAGTGTAATGACTGGTGATGTGCCACACAGGCATGTGGCTGGTGCTGCTCGTAGGAGGAGCTCTGGTAGACATGCACCTGCCGTACAGGGTGCAGCAGCTGGTATCACCAGACGCATGTTCCAGACTGTAATGGCGGCACAGGCACGTGCTGAACAGCAGAACCAAAAAGGGCAGAGGCTGCAGAGGGCCGCAATCCATTCCCTAAATGAGAACATCCAGTCACTGGCGAATGCTCAACAGCAGCTTGCTGATGTTCTGGATAGGCGATTAGGTGAGATGGTGAGATGGTTGGAATCCTCGACCGAGGCATGTCAATCCGCGAGCGTGAGCTGTCTGTGCTGGAACACCTGGTAGGGGTGAGGCGTAGGACACGTGGCCGTAGGCCAGCAACACCACCTAGTGCAGGTCGACGTGTGCGTGCCACCTCTCATGCCCACTCACACAGTGCCGGTAGCAGCAGCAGTGCAGCTGGTGCTACACCAACCACACCAGGACACAGCAGGCCATGTGGACGTGACCCTGGCCGGTCCCAGCGTGGACACGGTTCCAGCGGACATGTGTCATCGGAGAGTGGCCACTCCATACCTCCACCCGGTAGTGCCCGTGCGACCCCAGGCAGGCACGGGTCACGTGGCCGCAGGCGGACACAGTGAGCCATACAACCTGCACTGTACAGTCTGGGGCTGCCAAGATTACCCCGTGTAGGCATCACAGATGGCTGAACTGTGTACACACATACCCACACACAGCAGACACAACTGTAGGGCTCCACCACATCCACATGCATTCTGCACAGTCATGCCCAGTAAATGCACCGGCCCTTACACACACACATGATGTCATCCATTGGTACAGCCTATGCCCCTGGCACACATATCACCCTGTGCACATGATGAAGCCTCTGCCGCAGCACTGTCATCCACACCATCGGTGCACGGTTATGCAAATATATTCTGATGCACAGGGTGTACAAGATAGTGAGAGGTGTATGTGATACCTGTGTCCGCATAGTGCGTGATGTGTATGTTGCAGTGGTTGTGTTTGACAGGTGACAGGTGCGTATGTGACGTGGGTTGTGTACTGACATCATGCAGAAGACATACCATGTAGTGCAGGTGCAGCATACATTGAGCTGTGTACACAGTAAGTGTGACGGTTACATGTGTAGCACCATGTTGGTTCTGTTAACCTGTATGCCTAATATGGTGTACTTGCATGTGCCTACTGGGAGCACTGTTATCAGTCCCCCACGTGTAGCTGTGGGTTACCCACAGGCACATCTGGCAATATCAGCATACCACAGGTACCCGCAACCTGCATGGACTCCTACATAGGTACATAGGTGCATAGGTACATACCAGGCTATGTGCCCTACGGCATGTGTAAGCCTAGCCAGAGTGTGTGTGGCTTTCACCACCCCTTAGGATGAGGATACTACATCCATCGGTCCGCTGTCCCTCTGTCCAGCAGTGACACAGAGATGATGCCTGGCGCATACCTACGATCACACATCCACACGTCAGGATTACTCTTGGACAGAGTCAGTGAGGGGCTCTGCTTCACATGGGCTGGGAATCTTTCCCATGTTGTAGGGGGTCTCTGGGCAATGACCCTGTCCCTCCAGCACATCCTATTTATGTCCGTGTTGAGGTTTCTGTCAGTTGCTTCTGTGCCCGTGTTTGTTTGGAGCCTAGGAGATGAACATGTCCATGTCACCCAGGTCGGACATGGCCGTGTATGTCAGGCACAGATCACCTCGGAGCAGACGGTATGAGAAGGTATACAGCCGGAGTCCCCTCAGTCGGGCAGCGTGTGACATATGTCTCAGCACCTTTATCCCTGTGTTGTGGAACATTTGAGGTCCTTCCGAGTGCTGCAGGTGTCAGGTTAGGTACATTCCAAATGTGGCGTTGTACCCAATCATTAGTCTGATGTGTGAAGAGTACAGGGGTACAATGGCCTCCCCTGATGTGGATGTGAATCCCTTCATGACCAGGTGGGCACAGTGGAATGTCTTCCCAACCACATTGGCAATGTGAGTGTCGAGAGAGGTTACCGACAGGTTTGCTACCCATGTCCCTGATCACGTCCACCATGTTTAATGGATTACCACCTATATGGTACTTCGGGGTGAACATGTCTTTCCCAAAGGGTAGGTCTATACCTTCCCTGGCATGTAGCATCAGGCCATGGCTCTGGCACCAGTTATCCATTTCTATGAGACCCCAGGTGGATGTCCGTGTCTGATGGGGTGTTGAGTATGGTGGCCGGTGTGCAGTCATCTGCATACCTTGTCTGCCACAATCCCCTATGTTTGCATGCACATTGGAAAGTTGAATGCCGAACAGGAGGGGGCCCAGGACTGAGCCCTGTGGGCCACCAATCGGGACCAGCTTGGAGTCTGACATGGCACCAGGAACAGAAACCCTGTGGGGTTTGACCCCATCCAGTTGGCAAACCATCGTGTGACATATGTCTCTACATCTACGCTGGTGAGCCTTTCTATGATGCCCACGTGGAGTGTGGTTTGAATGCTCCCGCCAGGTCATGGTAGTCTGTGCAAACCGACGTACCCCCATCAATGGCCTTAGTGACTCCTCCAAACAGGTCGACCAGGTTTGGGAGGCAGGATCTGCCCTTGACTAAGCCGATGTGGGTATGTTCCGGTATTTGCTGTACACCAATGTCTTTATTTATGGGCTCCAGTATGGACCTCCCCACAGCTTTGCAGACAAGGCTTGTCAAGCTGATAGGGCAGGGATGTATAGAGTCCATAAGAGCACTACCCTGGTGTAGTGGGACCACAGTTGCCGTATGCCATCCATCGGGGACGTAGCCCGTAGTAAGGCTAAGATGAAACAGCAGCCTTATGTGCGGGGTGAGGGCCTCAATGAGGTTGTGTAGCACACAGCCGGGGACAGCATCTGGTCCCATTGATGCTGTGTTCACTGCTTAACAGATATCAGCTCTCTCCTGGGCATACAGGATGTTTGTGAGGCTAGACTCTGGTGGGATGGATACGCCCCCTCTTGGGGGGGGGTAGATGTATGCATGGAACATGTCCGCTGGTTTGTTGGCAATGTCTGTGGGTTCAGTGATCATTGTACCATTCTGGAGTAATTCCGGGCATAACTGTGTGCTTCCACCCATGTTCCTACCATAGCTAAGGAAGGCCTTATGGTTGTCATATGTGTCCTTTGCAGTACCAGTCCCACAGGCGGCCTTGGATGATTGTATGAGTGATCGTATGTTAACGCTGGTATTAATCAGTGATGCCTTCCCTGGTACTGATATTGCTCTGTCATGTATTAGCTTTCAACTCTTGTTGTACGGTTTGTCAATGGCTGGGGTCCACCAGACCATGTGCCTGCCTTTGGTGGACAAGGTCCTGATGTTATCAGGATCGCTTGGTGCAGACATTCCTGGGGGTGCTCATAGAAGGCATTTGTAAGGGTTTCATCAGTGTGGCCTGTGTTTACCACTGGCATGGAGGCCTTGTAGGGTACCACACCAGTCGTATGACGTGTGTGGTTCGCTGTGGAGAGGTCTTCACTGTGGTCTCCCATGCCGGTGTTGGGTGCAGGATGCGGATCTCCAGTGAGTTCACTATATGGTCTGACCTCACCATTGAGGGATGTACATCCTGTGTGGAGCATGTCGTCCTCATGTGTGATGATCAGAACTAGTATAGTTCCCCCCCTTGTGGGTATGGTGCATGGTTGTTCCACAGCATTCAGGTGTATGAACACCTGGAACCTTTGGTGTAGGGTGTTGTGTCCTGGGTAATGTTCCCGGTCTATGTATGGGTGGTTGATGTTACCCAATATGACAGTGTTGTGAGAGCATTCATACTCACCAGTGTCTTCAGGAAGGCTGTGCAGGTATCCTGGGTTTGGGAGGGTGGTCTGTAGCATGCAACAAACTGTAGGGCAGTCCTACCCATGGTTAATTGCACCTGGATATTCCCCGCTGCTACGTGCATTTCTGCCAACCTGGAGGTGTGGGTATCCTTCATGGAAATGGAGACTCCCCCTCCTTCTGTGTTAGGTCCGGGTTATGGTCCTGAACGCGTGATATGGGGTATGACCTGATAGTGCTGGGGTGCTCTCAGCAGCCCTGAGCAATGTTTCAGTCACAGCACTGACATCGATGTCCTCCATACTGAGGAGGGCATTTGAGGGTGTGCAGCTTGGGTGTAGACCACTGGCACTGAGCAGTATTACCCTGTCTGTTCTCCAGGTTTGTAGTGTAGGGTGGTAGGTTTATCATTCCAGCCTTGCCTGCAGTGGGCACTGTGGGGTGGCAGGTGCCTTAGCCAAACCCTTGAAGACCAGGGGCGACAGGTGCGAGCCATACCTTGCGAAGAGGCGTGGCATGCCAAGCATGTCATCCCAGGTATGAGGAATCTGGATCCCCTCAGACTGACACCGGTAACCAGGCACATTATCAAGGGTGACCACTTGGAGCCAGTATAGTGGCATCATACTTGATGAGGGTGGGATACTGCCCAGGGTCAGGGACATGCTGGCCTGGGCTACACAATCTGAGTGGCCCTCTATGTCTCCTTTAATGTATCCCAGGGTGGTATGTCTCCAGTCGTTGACACCAGCATGGGCAATGACCGCGTCATACCTGTACATGCTGCGGAGTGACCTGAGTGCGTGTGTTATGTGGCGGATTCCAGCGCCCGACAGGCAGCCTACTGTGATCATTCCCTTGTTCAGTCTGGTGGGTGGGACGTCGGTGTGTCTGACAGTGGCGTCACCCATTACAAGTGTGTCTGGCATTGTGTGTGTTGCCTTCGGGGCTCTGACTGTTTAGCACACTGATGTTGAGAACTATGTGTTGCATGCCCTATGTCTTGTGGAGGCAGTTGCTTGTGTGTCTGCTTCAGAGGGCTCGTTAGGTTCGTGACATGTTTTAACAGTGCCTCCGGGTATGTCTTAGTGTGTTCATGTGTTTGATTAGCATTTGCGGTAGTCACATGTGACACTGGGTTTGTGGTGTGCATGGTGTTCTTCCCCTCCCGTTTGGTCTTGCCGGTCATGGTTTGAGAGAGCACAGCCCCCTGTCTGGCTACATAGTTGCATCTGTCACATGTATTATGTTCATTGGGGGAGGTGCGGCTTGTCCGTGTCCATGAGGCACCTGTAACAGTGCCCAGGACACCCAGATTCACCATCTGAACAGGAGAGATAGCTAGCAATTGACCCTTCGACATGCCAGAGAACATGAATGCATTTGCTGTGTAACTGGGTCAGAAGACACCTATAGGGAAGTGGGTACACAAGGGGATTCTAGGCCAGTGTAGTACTCCATTTAGTATACATGTACTTTACCTATGTAGGAATACTATGGGAGCAGGTGCAGAGCTTTTGTGATATAGAGAACAGACAGTCGGGATTGCAAGAAGAGAGGTTAAACACATAAACCTGCGGAGCACGGAGCCAGATACAGTGTACTTACACGGTACATGACGCACATGTCCACACATATACTGCACCTGATGCCTGTGGTCGGTGCCACAGGCTACGGTGGACAGAGACATCACATACATGGCATGACACAGTACAGGTATGGTGACATTCTGCAGGTGTCGTACACAGTGTGCTGGCTACTGACCGCAGGTGTCAGCTGTGGTGCACGGTGTGCAGCAGTCGGATGCTGTACCGGTACAGGAATATGTCCGCAATCACGGTGTGTACACCTCTATGGCACACACACCATTGTGTGCAGATGGGGACACCTGTCTGTATGGTCAGCACCCTCACAAGACAATGCACCCACGCGCCATGTCACAGGGGGTGGTCTTGCACAGGTGGCCAGTAAGGCTCACAGGTATGGCATTGCCAGGGCTGTACAATGCAGCACCAGTACAGGATGGTCACCCTGTGTGGTCAGTGTCCAGTCACAACACTATATCTGCATACACCCTCACAACAGGCAGCAGACATACACACATGTTGACACACTGACATGGTGGTGACCACACATGTCTACACGGAGGGATGACGTGTTTCATGTACTGCACCATCCACATCCATGCACCCCACACTGAGGTAGGTACAGATCTCTACCATGGTGTACAGTGATGTGTGGCACGTGGCACATAGTCCCCCCGATCTGTGGCATACATGGGCACACATTCCTGCACACATGTTGGTGTTAGGAATGCCACACCCGCTATATGGGATATGTGCAGGCGTGCAGCGGTATGTAGTGCATCCTGTGTACTACCACTGTATCTGGCAGCTGTGCCAATATTTGCACTTGGGAGGTGGTAGGGGTTACAGTGGCCATGTGACATATGGTCGATGACGCATGGCCGATGGGTATGCATTATGGCAGCGCTGTCATGTAAAGGCAACATAGCAGACTGTATGCACATGGCAGGGTAGGATGGTGTGTGACACACCTGTGACCAGCACCTGCACACATGCATGTGGACAGGTGTTTAAACACGTGGTGTACACACAGACTGCCATGCGTGCTGTTACTATGCCACCATATGACGGCCCCCATGATGGGTATGCATGTGGTAGGGGGTTGCAACTGTGTTACGGACACCGGACACCGCTCATGCACGGCTGCACCGTGCACAGTACATGTGTCACATGTATCCCCTGTTGCCATGTGTGTATGCATTGCTACGTTGTGACATGTGTGTCGACATACATGGAACATGGACTGTGGTATGGTATCACAGCTGTCACAGGCAAACTGTACATGGGTATGTGTCCCAGTGAACACCGCTACACCCTGTAGGGGGTGCATACCACAGACATGTGTCCGCCTTCCCTTCGTGTGTGTATTACCGCGTACGCCTGTTATGCATGTGGTACATCACAGGCTTCGTATGTGTCCTGCGTGCAGTCCATGCACACAGCCAGGAAATCACATATGGGACATATCCGAACATTGTTTCACTGTGGTACAGCTGCAGTCATGTGTCATATCTGTGTCAGGCCCGTGGTATGTGTGGAGCACGCCTGTCCATGTATACCGGTATGGGTGGACTACATCACACCTGTGGGATCATTGATAGTACATGTGTACTCTGCATGACGGACGTACACCGCCACATAGTCTTGTGGACATATGTCACATGCTGTTGCTGGACCGTGAGGCATACTGCTGCACCGATGACATGGTGCTGGCATGGCAGCTACAGTGTTCACTGCAGTGTGTACATGTTCAGCCTGCACCCGTGACGCCTGTGCTGTCATCTGTGTGTGTACGTGTGACTGCATGTGTGTCTACCCTGTGCGTGTGTACGGGTTTACCTGGCCGTGACTTGCAGTGTGTGCACTCCGTCTGCATGCCGGACGGCGCGTAGCACATACTACGTGTGTGAGCATGGCCGGGTTGCTGTTGTGTGGGTGGACACACACGACGGTCCACATTCTGCGGCCCATGATTTCGCCCCATGTGTATGCATGTCTGCACTGTGCAGATTCAAAGTGTCTGAGCATGCCCAGTAACCAGCTGTGATGATGGACACACAGTACAGTGCACACCGCGCCCGTCTGCGTTGATACCCCATGTGCATGCCTGTTTCCCCTTCGCAACCGCCACGTCTGTGGCATGGCCGGGTTGCTGTTGTGTGGGTGGACACACGACGGTCCACATTCTGTGTCCCATGATTTCGCCCCATGTGTATGCATGTCTGCACTGTGCAGATTCAAAGTGTCTGAGCATGCCCAGTAAGCAGCTGTGATGATGGACACACAGTACAGTGCACACCGCGCCCGTCTGCGTTGATACCCTGTGTGCATGCCTGTTTCCCCTTCGCAACCGCCATGTCTGTGGCATGGCCGGGTTGCTGTTGTGTGGGTGGACACACACGACGGTCCACATTCTGCGTCCCATGATTTCGCCCCATGTGTATGCATGTCTGCACTGTGCAGATTCAAAGTGTCTGAGCATGCCCAGTAAGCAGCTGTGATGATGGACACACAGTACAGTGCACACCGCGCCCGTCTGCATTGATACCCCGTGTGCATGCCTGTTTCCCCTTCGCAACCGCCATGTCTGTGGCATGGCCGGGTTGCTGTTGTGTGGGTGGACACACGACGGTCCACATTCTGCGTCCCATGATTTTGCCCCATGTGTATGCATGTCTGCACTGTGCAGATTCAAAGTGTCTGAGCATGCCCAGTAAGCAGCTGTGTAGATGGACACACAGTACAGTGCACACCGTGCCCGTCTGCGTTGATACCCCGTGAGCATGTCCGTCTCCCCTTCGAAACCGCTAGGTGTGAGGGCATGGCCAGTACACCATTCGGGGGTACACACTACAGTCGGCACCGATGTCTGCTACTAGGCGTGTAGCCATGGCCAATGACATCCTGCATAGCCATGGTGACCATCCAGGTGAGTCATATGTGGTTGTTATGCCACAATGGCTGCCTACATTGTGCACGCTGGATGCCCTCTCATAGGGTATACTGTATGTGGTGCATCCCGTATCCATGTCGTGATGTACTGCTCTGTAGTTAGTTGGTATTCCCGACTGCAGCACTACCGTGTTACTGTACGCCCACCTTGGGATGGTAACATGCTGTGTGACTGCGCACTCTGTCTTCATTCCCTATCGGCTGCCTTGCCTCTGCAGATGATATCACCCACCTAGGGGTATGCCTCCTGACAGTGCTGTGCTCAGTAATCTCGGTAGCGCGTTCTGTAAATGCATCATGCTGTAGTGTGTTCATGTAGGTAGGCATAGGTTCGACTCCCGGCCCTTCCGTGTGTGTGTGTGTGTGTGTGTGTGTGTGTGTGTGTGTGTGTGTGTGTTTCTAGCTGCCTCTGCAGATGAACATGCTTTTAGACGCTTCGAAACACATACCTTGGCTATTGTCAGCTATTCCCTTACGGATGATGTCACCCGCCTAGAAGTATGCCTCTGACAGCGCTGTGCTCAGTAATCTCGGTAGCACGTTCTGTAAATGCATCATGCTGTAGTGAGTTCATGTAGGTAGGCGTAGGTTCGACTCCCGGCCCTTCCCCGTGTGTGTGTGGGGTGTGTGTGTTCACAGCTGCCCTAGTAGAGTGTAGTTATTTTAGACGCTTGGCAACACATACCTTGGCTATTGGCTATTCCTTTACGGATGTTGTCACCCACCTGGACGTGTGCCTCTGACGGTGCTGTGTTCAGTGGTCCACGTAGCGCGTTCCATACCTGTGTCATACTGTTGTGCGGTTGGGTATGTGAGGGTGTGGTCAATCACCATGCCTACCAGATGTGTGTGTGTGTCTATGCTCCCAGCCGCATGGGGTCACAGGGTATGGCTTTAGAGTTTCCGCAGAACACTTATATCCTGCCGCCATCCCTGTGTTTGTGGATGGTGAGATGCAGCTCGTGGACTGCCTGTGTGCCTGCTGTGGTTGGCGACCTCCGTAGCGTGTTCTCCACGTGCACCCTGCTGTGGTGTGGTGGGGTGGTGCTGTGTACGTTACACTCACGGCCTTGCCACATGTGTCCGTCTGCATCTCTCTCGTTGTATATGTACATACCTATGTTGTGCCCATAGCGCTGCTCTTGCATGGACAGCTGTCTGTCCCATGTATCGCATATTTGCACGGCTGACACATAGAACTGTGGTACGATGCATATCCACTCATTGTCCATGCAACGTCCGTATTCCAGAACGCCCTAGAGACATCTGCTGGATATCGTGGCAGACAGCTATCTTTGCTGTACTGACACTATACCCGTACACGCCATAAACCTTGTGTATAATTGCCTGTTTATGGTGTGTGTATGTCTAACTGTGCTGTATGCATGGTCGTGTGTGTGTCCCGCTATAGCCATCTGTGCAGGTGTCGCCACTATGGGTAATCCTTGTAGACCGCTGTTTCATGTGCACTTCAGCACATACCTGCAGACCGTACTACCCCTCCTACGGCAGCGGCCTTAGATCGACCGCTGCCCTAGGCTATAGGGCTCCATGGCGCCCACCACCACAACACATGGTGCCCCCATCCTGGTGTACCTACATGACATACCTACTAGACAGGTGGCCCTACTAGTGCGGCGCCCTAGGCAGCCGCAGGATTGGCGTATGCCTACGGCGACTATGAGCACATCACAAGGCATCGTTTACATTCAGTGTTTTACAAAGGCTAGGTTATAATACCAGAGGGGGGACCTCATCAACTATGCTTTAGAATGCGGACTGAGATGGATTATTAGGTGGAGAGTTGACCACACACCAGGGCTGACTGATGAAACACTGATTAAGCCTCTTTTGAGAAGCAGGTGGCTTAAACCCATGTAACAGGAATGTAGTTTAGGTACAGATATACAGTTAACACACATTAGTCCACTCTTTCAGTTGTTTACCACTGTATTACATTGATATGATATACATATCTTCTATATATATTTTTAGATCTTTGATTGATGAGTATTAGGCATAGTACAATATCATATAATACATGTTTTAATAGGATGTTTTTGGAGATGTTAATATATGTGTGTGTAGTTAACATTGCGTCTGTGCTTTATATGCTGTGGTTAATTGTTCATTGTTTGCTGAGAAATTGACCAATGAAAGTGTAAGGAGGGATATTTACAGCCTGGATGCTTCTATGTTATGTGTAAGTCTGACGGAGCCTACGGGTGAAAGCAGTTACTTGTCTATGAAGGAACCTTTGTATACCATTTGGGCACTGTCCTGGACAGTATCGATGTTGACTGTTTCATCTACCTATGTGTGTTTTGGATTGTGTGCCATAAGGTGCCAGCGGTTCTTTGATGTTGATTACATGTATTCCATGGTCAATTGACATTAATCCTATTAATTCACTGAAGGATGTTCTTTATAAGTGGGAACGCCGTAGTTTAACCATCCTATGACCTTCCTAGCTGAAGTTGTTAGTGTGCCATTGGTATGTGTTCCACAGGTCGCCCATTTGTTCCGCAGTATGGAAGCGAGTGATCCCCATTTTGCTGCTGGCAGGTTGACTGCTGTGTACGCCGGTATTCGCACGGCGGTCTGACTTTGTATGGGGAGTGTCTACTGTAGTCCCTATCTGTATTTCCTGTGTTATGCCTTACTGCAGCTGTGTAATTCCACCGGGTTTGCAGTTATGGGTGCCATCTTGGTCGTACGCTTGTCCATCCATGGGAATTGCCTACTGGACACTGGTATAGGGCTGTACACATTTCACACCTGCATTTAGCATTATCCGGTGGATGCTTTGCATTATTACTGAGGAGTAAGGCATGTGCTACACCCACATCCCTCCCACAGGGCGGGACAATGGATTATCTGCCAAACAACACCGAGCCCCATTTCTGCATACCCAGGATCCCATGGCTGCAACCCTCGACGGTACCCATTACACATCCTTCATGTGTGCGGGACTGGGATGTGGACGCACTTCTATGGACTCAACAATCTGGGGATTTCTGTTCATATGTCCTGCATTTCATGGACACTTGTCATCAACGTTAAACACGCTGGTGGTGCATATGTCTAGCTGTGCCGTAGTCACGGCTGTTACTCCTTCAGGGTCGCTCGATCGCAGCTGGTAGATATTGCGTACGGATCAATTTTTGGGGTCCTACAATGGACACCAATGTGCATATGTAAAGTGTAGAAGTTGTTGGACTGTGTCCATCTGGCCAGTGGTTTTGACTGCTGCTGTATGTTCCCCAATCACGGATGTCTGTTTGACTACCCATATTATGTAGTGCTACGAAACCCAGGTTTTTCTAAAATGAACCCAAATGGTGTAAATCCAATGATGCAGGTTAGCAACTGCTTTAACTAATCCTAAGAAGTCCCAATAGGATATATCCGCCACTGTATTGTCAACATAACACCACCAAAACATGTAGATCCTATTAATTCATTGAAGGATGTTCTTTATAAGTGGGAACGCCATAGTTTAACCATCCTATGACCTTCCTAGTTGACGTTGTTGGTGTGCCATTAGTATGTGTTCCACAGGTCGCCCATTTGTTCCGCAGTATGGAAGCGAGTAATCCCCATTTTGTTGCTGGCAGATTGAGTGCTGTGTACGCCGGTAATCGCACGGCGGTCTGACTTTGTATGGGGAGTGTCTACTGTAGTCCCTATCTGTATTTCCTGTGTTATGCCTTACTGCAGCTGTGTAATTCCACCGGGTTTGCAGTTATGGGTGCCATCTTGGTCGTACGCTTGTCCATTCATGGGGATTGCCTACTGGACACTGGTATATGGCTGTACACATTTCACACCTGCATTTAGCATTATCCGGGGAATGCTTTGCATTATTAGTGGGGAGTAAGGCATGTGCTACACCCACATCCCTCCCACGGGGCGGGACATCCTTCATGTGTGCGGGACTGGGTTGTGGACGCACTTCTATGGACTCGACAATCTGGGGATTTCTGTTCATATGTCCTGCATTTCATGGACACTTGTCATCAAAATTAAACACGCTGGTGGTGCATATGTCTAGCTGTGCCGTAGTCACGGCTGTCACTTCTTCTGGGTGGAACGGTAGCAGCTGGTTGATATTGCGTACAGATCAATTTTTGGGTCCTACAATGGACACCAATGTGCATATGTAAAGTGTAGAAGTTGTTGGACTGTGTCCATCTGGCCAGTGGTTTTGACTGCTGCTGTATGTTCCCCAATCGCGGATGTCTGTTTGACTACCCATATTATGTAGTGCTACGAAAACCAGGTTTTTCAAAACTGAAACCAAATGGTGTACATCCAAAGATGCAGGCTAGCAACTGCTTTAAATAATCCTCAGAAGTCCCAATAGGAAAGAATCGCCACTTTATTGTCAAAATGACACCACCAAAACAAGTAGATCACGAGCACTTTCGCCCGGTCTTACCGGGCATTTTCAAGTGTAATTAGCTGAAACAAATAACTAAATAAATAATAATAAATAATTTAATAATAAAGATAATAATATGTTATTTGGACAATAGCTTCTGCTACTGACATACAATGCTGTGGGTGGTGCCGGTTACCATACATATGGCTTTCTCAGAATCCACAAAAAACCAAAATGACGAGCAGGAACATGATAAGAGATAGCTTAAAATAGATGGATGATTTTATTAAATCCAAATAAAACGTAAGCGCTTTCGGCCAGAGCAATCTCCAGCCTTCATCAGACAAACAGCGTAATAGTGTGTGTCAAAACCTTAAATAGTGTTAAACAGTTTACTGTGCCAATTGGAACAAAATGCATTCCTTAATAAACTGTTGCCACGGAAACATTAAAGCAGAATTACATGTGTAAAATAAATGACAGATTATTTAGATCAAATATAAAAAATAAAAATAATAATCATATATGCTCTATGTAAAATCTATGTATATTATTTACAATTTATTAAATGAGCAAACAAGTGCAAAACATTACTTAAAAAATGAGCTAATGATTAAACTAATATTGCCCTTTGAATAAATACAGATAAAGTCGGATTCTCACCAAATTGTTCATGCATTATGCTAGGTGTTGATAACTGCACATGTCATACATTAAGCCCAAGGTATATCGGTTGTGAAATAACTTGGTTGTAACACAATTGATCATATCATCTATTATATGATAGCCACTTGAGCACACATTTGATAGAAAGATTGTCATTTATACCTGGTGTAAGATGTGCCCTAGTCCGAATTTACCACATAAGTTCATCGATCTCCAATTTGATTTGCCAGGGGCCGCCTCTAATTTCGGGAATCCTTTGTTGCACAATGACAAAATTAAAAGTGTGACCTGTATATTCTATAGTGTGCTTAGCTAAGGCATTGTTTACATCATGCCTGCTTACAGCATACATGTGTTCGTAAGATCCTGGTCCTAAATCTACGCTCCGTCTTACCAATGTAAAAAGCTTCACATTGGTTACAGAGAGCGGCATACACCACTGATTTGGACTCACAGTTGAAAAAATTGTTGACCTTGTAAGTCTTATTATTGGTGGTAAATTGTGTTCCTACCTTGATGAACTTACATTGAGCACATGCACTCGGCAGCTACATCTTGAACAGGTAATTTACCTGGTAATCCTGGCAATGCTGTGAATGACAATAACAATGAAGTTAATTCTAATAACCAGGGCCTTCCTACAATGGCAAATTTTTAAATTAACAATAACTTTTTTAGTCAGGGGTTCAGCGTGCACGCTGAGCCGCTCATCATACCAGGTGCTGAAGGTAGTGTCCTAAGCGAAAAAATTGAGGAGTTTGATAACAAACTCTTCAAATGTAAGAAGTTACAACTTGAAGTAGCATATCTTAATGAATGCGTGAAAAACAAAATAGTCCCTAAGGGATTAAGGCAGTGGCGGTTTCCGTCAGGCTTGGTGGAGAATTCTCTTTTCCATCAAGAATTGTTAGACTTATTTGATCGCCAGGGCATTGAGTTTTTGCAAGCCCTTATTGCCTTCTATTCCAAAGACATTGCAACCCTGTCTCTGGACTTGGAAGCATTAGAAAAGTCTATTACTTCTGACAGCGTTTTTTTCCGTTACAAATATGACTATTGTCGCATTTTTTCCAGTATTGAGGCCAGCATGGAAAAACTATTACTTACTAAGAAGAAGAAACTTACCAGAGACCTAACGGACTATGCAAACAAATGTGCTTATCCTAGGCCTCCTCGGTCAGCACATATATCATACAATGGGGACAATAGTCATATGGAACCTAACAATGCAACAAATTTCGTTGATACAAATAACCAGGGTAATAATGAAAATAACAACTCTTCTGGGCAAAGACAAGGTATCAGAAGAAGTCCAAGATTTAACAATAACAATGCGGGTGCCAGTCACTCGGAGCAGAGTAATGAACCAGGGAATATCCCTAGGGATGGTTTCTCTATGGGGAACACGAACCAACATGAAAGCCAGGATTTTCACCAGGCCAACAACACCAGAACCACCAATCGCATCAGAGCTCAGACAGCGAACAATGTGAGGAACAACAAACGGGGAAGGAAGAGATGATACAACTCCCCAGTTTTGGCTTTAAACCAAAAGTTTTGGTTAGCTCTGATAGTGACTTTAAAGTTTATAACTATACACTTATTGATATCCATCAGGACATTGTTAATTTTTTTGCCAAGGATCTATCGTTCGTCCCTGGGCAGCACATGGACATAGGTAGAATGCTTGTAGACTTAAAAATATATGTTAGAAAACTTAATCTTAGTTCTCTACTTGGCAATGACTCCTCAACACTTAACACTTTAAGGGTTTCCAGCACATACAACCCACCACTCCATCCCATTCTAGCAGTCTTTGAAAAAATCTGTGAGATTGACCTTTGGGCAATCAAGAATCAGGTTATTTACACCAACCAAAGGCATTCTAATAACATCTCCATGTTAGAATGGGATTTTTTCCATTTACTGAGGGACTGTAACATACGTGTCATGAAACCTGACAAGGGAGGTGGGGTAGTTCTGATGGACCATTACAAATATGTGGAATACATGATGGAGCATTTAAACACATCTGTCTACAAAGAGGTATCCCTTAATGAAATACATGGTGCTTATAGAACAATTAACAACACTTTGTACGACCTTTTGCTAGAAGGTTTTATCGACCCAAATACATACAAGTATTTACAGATGCCAGCTCCAAAAATTTCAACCTTTTTGGTACACCCAAACTGCACAAACGACTACATGCACCACCTTTTAGACCGATCATTGATGGGAGGGGTTCAGCTACTTATGCATGTGCTAGACTTGTTGACAGTATCATTAAACCTCTTTTACAACAAGAGGCACACATTTGCAAGGATTCTTGGTCCTTCTTGAAAGATATTAGTAAGGTGGAATACAGTGCAGATATGACGTTTCTTACAATAGACATAAAAGATCTTTATACGGTTATACCACAGGTAACAGGACTCAGTTGGGTCAGGGAATTCATGGTTGCTAAGAAGGTAGAAGAAAACACCATCCATTTAAGTGAGACACTTTTGGAGTTGGTTTTATCTAACAACTTTTTCATTTTTGAGAACACTTTCTACCTTCAAACATCAGGTGTTGCCATGGGTTCACCCTGTGGTGGTTCATTCGCAAATGCTGTACTAGCTCATTGGGAAGCTGAATATCTATTTAAGGACAACCTCTTCCAACAACATGTCTCTTGGTACACAAGGTACCAGGATGACATTTTCTGTATTTGGAAGGGTGATAAAGAATTGATTCCACTGTTTATTGAAAGGATGACCAACATGACTGATTTTTTACAGTTTACCTTTAACGTAGCTGACACCGAGATAAACTATCTTGATATCATGTTAATTAAAGACACAAACAAGGGTAGATTAAAAAGTATTATTTACAGAAAACCGACACATTCTAATAGTTTGTTGCACTTTTCTAGTAATCACCCTTATTATCAAAAAAGATCCGTTATAAAGGGCCAGCTAGTAAGGGCAGCACGCATGGTAACTGATGATCATGACTTCTTTGCTGAATGCAATAAACTTAAGAACAGGTTTCTAACAAGGGGTTACCCTTTATATTTAGTCAATAACATCATTTTTGAAGTATCTAACAAATGTAAAGAGGGTCATTTTATTCCCCTACTTTCCACCAGTATTACAACAGAGGTGAATGTTAGAACAATTGATATTCCAACTTCGCCAGGTCCCCTTAGAAACAATTCCTTGGAAAATGTCAATTATAGTGTGTCCTTTATACATACTTTTTCCTTGGATTTTGCAAAAATTAGGGAAATCATGAATAAAAATTGGGATGTCATTAACCATGACAATACCCTTTCAAATATCCTAGGTATAAGACCCAAATTAACTTACAGGAGGGGCCAAAATCCTAAAACTATTTTAGAAAGACCATCCAACAGGCCTACTTCAAATCGATCACATGGCATGCACAAATGTGGTGCATGTGCTCAATGTAAGTTCATCAAGGTAGGAACACAATTTACCATCAATAATAAGACTTACAAGGTCAACAATTTTTTCAACTGTGAGTCCAAATCAGTGGTGTATGCCGCTCTCTGTAACCAATGTGAAGCTTTTTACATTGGTAAGACGGAGCGTAGATTTAGGACCAGGATCTACGAACACATGTATGCTGTAAGCAGGCATGATGTAAACAATGCCTTAGCTAAGCACACTATAGAATATACAGGTCACACTTTTAATTTTGTCATTGTGCAACAAAGGATTCCCGAAATTAGAGGCGGCCCCTGGCAAATCAAATTGGAGATCGATGAACTTATGTGGCAAATTCGGACTAGGGCACATCTTACACCAGGTATAAATGACAATCTTTCTATCAAATGTGTGCTCAAGTGGCTATCATATAATAGATGATATGATCAATTGTGTTACAACCAAGTTATTTCACAACCGATATACCTTGGGCTTAATGTATGACATGTGCAGTTATCAACACCTAGCATAATGCATGAACAATTTGGTGAGAATCCGACTTTATCTGTATTTATTCAAAGGGCAATATTAGTTTAATCATTAGCTCATTTTTTAAGTAATGTTTTGCACTTGTTTGCTCATTTAATAAATTGTAAATAATATACATAGATTTTACATAGAGCATATATGATTATTATTTTTATTTTTTATATTTGATCTAAATAATCTGTCATTTATTTTACACATGTAATTCTGCTTTAATGTTTCCGTGGCAACAGTTTATTAAGGAATGCATTTTGTTCCGATTGGCACAGTAAACTGTTTAACACTATTTAAGGTTTTGACACACACTATTACGCTGTTTGTCTGATGAAGGCTGGAGATTGCTCTGGCCGAAAGCGCTTACGTTTTATTTGGATTTAATAAAATCATCCATCTATTTTAAGCTATCTCTTATCGTGTTCCTGCTCGTCATTTTGGCTTTCTCAGAAGCCGACTTCACACTTCTAAACACTAGTGTGGTCTCCTTTAAGGTCCCTGAGCCAGTGGTAAACATTACTCAAGCCACTGAATCACTTACATATGCCTTCTACCAGCACCTACAGGACTGCATGGATCAGGCAATCCCTTACACAACTGTGAGTCTTTGTACCAATGCCAAGCATCCAGTCTGGTGTACCCCAGCCATACACAAGCTCTACAACGAAAGGAGGTAGCTACTACAAGACAGAGCAGAATCCTTGTAAGGTACAACACCCTTGCTCATTATATGTGAAGAACTACAAGCTCTCATGACATCATCCAGGGCAAGTCCGACAGATATATCACCAAGGACTCGACAGACAATCATACGGCCTTCTTTAGCTATGTTGGACACCTGGGAGGACACTCCCAGATATGCTCGGACTGGGTTCACAATGATGTGAAGTTTACTGAACATACACACATTGCCAACATACTGGCTGACAGGTTCGGTGCAAACATCTCCACCCCCTCCCACCCACATGGAGAGATGTCTGTACCAGAGGATTGTGGCCCCCGAAACTTCTGTAACGCACAGGTGGGACATACTCTCTCCAAGGCAGTGAACACAGCATCCATGGGACCAGATGGTGTCCCGGCTGTGTACTCCACGATCTCATTGAGGAATTAGACCCACAGTTAGGACAGCTGTTTAATCTTAGCCTCACCTCAGGTAACGTACCCAAGTTGTGGCGCACGGCGACTGTAGTCCCACTTCACAGGGGCAGTGCCTCCACTGACCCTGGTTATTACCGTCCCATTAGCTTGAGAAGCCTTATCTGCAAAGCCATGGGGATGGATCATAATGGAACTCATAGATGACGACATAGGGGACTTGCATACTTTGCATCCAACCCAGTTTGGCTTGGTCAAAGGCAGATCATGCGTTTAAAACTTGGTTGACATTTTGGGAACAGTCACCGAGGCCATTGATGACGGTCAGGCAGTCCATACAGCCTACCTCGACCTGGCAAAGGCCTTCAACACAATACCCCCCTCGGGTATCCTTGATAAACCCATCGGCTTGGATGTGAACCTGTACATCGCAGGATGGGTTGCAAACTGGCTAGGTGACACAACCCACACGGTCATAGTTGCTGGCACCATGTCAGACTCACAGCCGGTCACAGGCGGTGTCCCACGGGGCTCAGTCCTGGGTCCACTCTTTTTCTGCATCTACATTTCCAAAGTACAAGCAAACACAGGGGGGTTATGGCTGACAATGTTTGCAGATGACTGCGAACTGGGTGCCATAGTGGGACGGACATCTGACACAGATATCCTTCAGAAGGGCCTCACAGATATGGATATCTGGTGCCAGGGACATGGCCTACAGCTAAATGCCAGGAAATGCATAGTCATACCCTTCGGGAAGAACAAGGTTACCCCTAGCTGCCATATAGGTGGCAATCCACTGAGCACAGAGGGAGTTACCAGGGATCTGGGGACCCAGGTTGTCAGTCACCATTCGTTCGACACACACGTTGCTAACGTAGTTAGGTAGACCTTCTACATTGCCCACCTGATCGTGCAGGGATTCACATCTAGATCAGGGGAGGTCATCGTCTCCTTGTACTCATCACTCATTAGACCTATGATTGAGTACATTGCCCCGTTCGGAAGGTATCTGACCCGACACCTGCAGCAGCTGGGAAGGCCCCATAGGCTCATCGTCAAACGGATGCAGGGTGTCAGGAATTTGTGTTATGCTGCCCGACTGAAAGGACTCCTGCTCCATTCAGTCACATACCACTTGCTCAGTGGTGACCTGTGCCTGACATACAAGGCCATGTCGACCCATATTTGATGACTATGCTTCACCTAATGGATCTACATCCCTCAGAACCACAGGGGCAGGTGACGTGAACCTTGACACGGTCATTAATAGAATGTGTTGGAGGGACAGATACATCACCCAGACACTCACTATGCTATGGAACAACATCCCAGTACATGTGAGGCAGAGCACCTTGCTGGCCTTGTTCGAGGGGGATCTTGACCAATGGATGGGAGATTGCAGATATACCCCTGGGATTACATCATTGTCACTGCTTGACAGAGGTACAGCAATATAATAGGCATTGTTATCTTCGGACTGGAGGGTTGGCAAAGGCAACATAACTATGGGCTAGGGTTATAGCTGCCCTTGGGCAGATAGCCTACTATGTACCTATGGACCTATGAACCTATGTTCATAGTTTGTCCCATTCACACTTGTCTATCCCCTATCCTCATTCATATGTGTATATTTCTGTGGCACATGATTGAACTATGTATTGCCTGCAGGTATGTGTTGTACAGTACACATACGTCATGGTTGATTACAGTGTATCTGTGTACCTACCTCTGTGATACTGAGGACTACCACACATCCTTCACAGCATTACATGCATATGTCCATACTATTATTCTTTGGCCTGTGGGGGGTTGTTAGGGCAACGGTTACACGTGTCCCTGTTTGTGCACGCGTCATGGTGGTCTTTGACCAGCCTCTGTTGCTATCGTGGGATGGACGGTAGTGTTGGTGTGTGTTTGGGATGTGTTTCCACTGCCGATACATCTGTGGGGGGTGGGGTTGGCACATGTTCCTCTTTGCAGGGAGCCCCATCCTGGACATTTGTGTCATGCGTCAACACTTGGCACATGCCATATGTCCTGTGCTATTCCCACAGTCGTGTATGCCTTCCTGCATTACTACTGCGTGTTACTGGCTGTTTGTATCTGGTACACATGGCTATTATGTTGGATAGCTTGGCCTATTCCCATGCTATGACATACCCATTCATCCAGGCATATACATGTTATTCCATCCTTTGCGTTGGCCGTGGGTGTTTGGCCATCCGGCAATGCTATTCTCAACGTGTGATGTCCCACCTTCACCTTCTGTGCATGTGGCACCCTGTTGGGGCGTCCTGCTTGGTGGGCAGATGTTCCGCCATATGTGTTGTGTTTGACATGTCTGCATAGCTAATCATCAGTACGGTGGCTGAACATACTGCCTTGTCCAGATGTGTACAGTTATGGGCACCGTGGTGTGTGCACGCCTATGGGGTTTCGACAGGTCCATACCACATGCGGGATGTACACATTCTGCCGACACATTCCCATGCAGCCATTTGGATATCTGTACCCGAGGTGGGATGTTAACATGTGGGGTACATATTTGCCCGCATGGCACTGCCTAGGACAATACTTCTTACTACATTTCAGGTATACCCATTGTGTGTAGGTGTGCAGCTGCGCAAGGCTGCTAGCTGGGTTGGGTGCACGGTCGTACATGGGTGCGGGTTACATGCTATGACGGGGCTGTTGTGTATTACATTTGCATGCATGGGTTCTGCTTCTGGATATTATGCTTAGGCATACGCCGTCCTATGTGTATGCGACGGGCACGTTGCTGGGTGTAGTACATGTTGCTATGCACATGTTTACCTGTGTTTAGGGTATCTGGTTTCCTTCTGGTTGTTATATCGACACGGCTACCCGGCTGTGTACTCTCACTACTGCTGGTGACCATGCCCATGTGGCTACTTGTGTGTAGGTGCGGCGCGCTGACATGCTGCGGTACACCTTCACTGGGTATGCCCACTGACAGTGCATTGAGTGACGGACACGGTATTACGCGTATCCTTTGTTCCTTGGACGGGTACAATTTGGACTTCGTGGGTTAATGTCTGGTTCTCCGTTTTGTGTGAACGGGTACTATGTTGCATACTCTGCGTACGTGTCATTATCCACGGACCCTGGCTGGTGCGGTTACTATTGCAGGCGGCCTGTGACAGTCAGCACTTTAGGTTGCTCATCGCCTGCCGGCTTGGCCACGCCTACGGGCGCATCCTACTTGGGCTCGCTCACATGCCCTCTGCACGTGTCTGTGGTTGCAGCGCGCACTCATTACTATGCATATGGCGCTGCTACGCCGATTATACACTGCACTGCCAGCGCAAGCCTTACACCGGCCTTGCGCCGAGCTTCATGAATCCCGGGGTCAGTCTTTTACTTTTGATGTGTCTGAACCATATATAAATGTGTGCAATTATTTAAATAAATGGTATGATCAGCACTTTAGCACCTGTAAGTTTTTACTACGGAAAACTGACAATTGATATGTACTTAAGGCAAAAGTGCCACAGAACGTACAAAAATGTGCTACTTGCAATGATTTAAATGTTGCTTTTTGCATGCCTCGTCAATCGTATTGTACAAAACCTGGAACACAACCAGGATAAAGTAATGCCTGAAGCACAGACAATGGTTCACATTTCTATATATATCCTGTTGCAAAAGATTTATTAGAGGGTAATGTAGATGTCAAAGTTTGTACTTTACAGTCTGATTTGCAGGAGTTTAAAGACTGGATTGCTAAAGTTAGCAACCAGCAGGATCTTGACCTCATGGGTCATTTTTAGACTTACTGTGATAAATGGAATGCATCTGGTAAACTGCATGCTGCCACCGCTGAATGTACAAAAGAATTTTCTCAGTTTTTGAAAGTCTCACGGACTGAAATTAAGACCTTTACACAAACTGCTATTTGAACAGGGCAGGAAAGCTATTGATATGATAGAAGAGTTAAATTAGTAAAATTGTCCGTTTGCAAGAAAAATATGACAAGCAGCTGGCTGACAAACAGCATGACGTAATTGTTGCTAGGAAAGAAATAAACACATTACGAGCTCAGTTAGAGACACAGGAACCTGAGGCTGCTAGAGCAACAGACTTAACTAATTAAGATCTTTTAAGATTACAAGCCCTGTTAGAAAAATATCAATCTAAAGCACTAGAAACTCCTGTTACCAGTCCCATCATACCCTCAGCAGTTTTTTTCTGCTGAAGTTTATCATTAGTCTAGGATGTTTGAAACTCTCCCTAAGTGGGATGAACAGAAGGGTATTTTTAGTAACATGATTACATTTGAAGCTTGGATTCTTAAAACTGTAGGCACTGTATGGAATGATACACAAACATTGTTTACAAACTGAACACCTAAGAATGACAGCATTATTGTTAGCATACACTAGGGGGCAATCTCTCACACCAACACTTTTAGATCAGTTTCAAATGACAGTTTGTGATTCTTCAGAAGAACAAGCAGACCATTATCAGCTGGCTTTTATGCTGGTCAGTGGCAGTGATGTAAAAGATATGAAAGATGTCAGTTTTCAAAAAGCTGTTATGCACACCTTTTTGGACCATTTGGAAGGTATCCCAGGGGATATCAAACATATTTATGAGGAATCTTCAAACACACTTGCAGAGTTAGCAGATAAATTGCTGCGAGCATGTATTATGTGTAAAAGTAATGCTATTCATAAGCAAAAGATTTACACTCCCCGTTCTGCACCTACTGTTAGTGAAGTAAGGGGAAGAGGGCATGGGAAATGGATTAATCAGGGACAGCAAGTCTCACAACAGGTAGCAGGACAATCACGTCAAGGGCAAGTTATACAGGGGCAACAATGGGCAGCTTCAGCTCCCCCAGCCACTCCGTTAACTTCTCAATTTACTCTATGGAGGGTTCTCCAAAGAGACAGCCTATTTGTTATTCCTGTACACAGGTAGGTCACACTAAAAATTATTGCAAATATGTAAATATTATTGCAGATGGTGCCAGGAACAACAGGCAAATGGTAAGTTTCTTACCTTAAAAAATTTTGATAAGCCATGTGTACCATGACAGCAACAGGTAATGCAGCCAAAAGTACAAACACAGCAGTACACTTAACAGCAATATGTGACAGAGGGTAATAGGGGACTACAGCAGCAACTCCTATATACCACAAACCCTCAACAGTCAGTATTCCCAGTACAGCAAAGGGATGGTGGGACACCTAGTGTCAATGTACAAGGTAATATTGTTAGCACACAGGATACAACTGTCCCTTCTGACTTTGTTCCTGATGGTCCAGTAAATCCTAATTATCAGCAGCAAATAGCCTTGCATCATGAACTTAATCGATCTTCTTATGTTGACTGTGAAGAGGTTGAGGAAACAATGCAATTATGTCCTTTGCAGTCTAATACCACCGATGATTCAGGGTGAGAAGTAGATCTACTATAAGGGTGTGACCCCCCCCTACCCAAGTCTCTTTCCTGACCAACTTCAAGAAAGGGAAAGATGGACGACCACTTATCAACATTTGGGTAGAGGGGAACCTGTGGGAAAATGTTCTTCTAGATACAGGAGCGGCCGTCTCAGTGACAGGTAGGCATTTGCCTCCTGACTTGTCTAAACATACATGTATTTCAGGTTTTAATGGCTCTAGATGTCTAGTCACAGGTAGCAAACCTGTACAAGTTCAATTCTCCCATCAAGGGGAACCAGTGAAAGGGGAATTTTTAATGCATAATTCTTGCACTTCCACAATCTTGGGAATGGATATATTGTCCAAAATGGTAATTGTCATAGACCTTCCAAATGGCATTATATGGCAAGGACAAGGTCCCATGTTGTGTAAGATTGAGGCAATACATGTATCAAACAGTTCTGGAAGGGCTGTACTGTCAGCCCTACTGAAAACGAAGTATGGTTAAAGGTAAAACAACAGTTCCCTACGTTGTGGTCCCAAGGGCCCACAGACTGCGGGAAGCTACAGGAAGCAGTTTCTGTAGGTAGTGACGAAGATTTTATTCCACCGTTTCAAAAATGGTATCCGATCCCAAAGGAAGCAGAGAGAGAGACATGCAAAATTGCATACAATGATGGCTTGATGTGGGAATAGTTCAAAAGGGAAATAGCCCTACAAATTCACCTATATGGCCAGCTAAAAAGAAAGATGGCACTTATCAATTGGTTACTGATTTACAAAGAGTGAACTAATTCATGACTCCCCGGGCTCATCTGATTCCAGGGGTCCTAGAGCTAGCAGCAAGTATGAAACCAGAAAGTCAGTGGTTTACGGTCATAGACTTAGCTAATGGTTTCTTTGCAGTACCACTGCAGGAAAAAGATTGGCAAAGGTTTGCCTTTACTTTTCAAAATGAACAGTATGTCATGACATGGTTACTACAGGGATTTCAAAACAGTCCGGTTATATTTCACCAAATAGTGCCTTTGCTGAAGGTTGGGCATCGAGCTGGCACCTTGGCACCATAAAAATCTACTGCCAATCATTAGCAGACCAGAATTCCGCTGTGGCGACCCCTAACTGGAAAAAGAAGCAGAAGAAGAAGTTGGACGAATACTACAAGGTCTAGAATCTGATGATTCTGTTCTGCATTACATTGATGACATACTAATACAGTCCAAAACAAAAGAACAGCATTTAGCTAAAGTGCCACAGGTCCTTCAAACACCGCAGGAGGCAGGGTTTAAATTGAAAGGTGAAAAGGTACAATTCATGTCATCTGAAGCAACATTTCAAGGTACTATTTTACGTCCTTCCAGGCGTACTCCTTGTTCAGAGAGGGTGCAGGGAATTTTACAAATGGATAAACCGGTTACCATTCCGGATTTGCACAAATCTCTGGGTATCATGAATTAATCAGGAATTTATAGAGGATTATGCCAGCATGGCAGTTCCTCTGTATGACATGCTTTCTAGCCAGAAAGAATGACCCTTTCTGGAGTGGAACCAAAGGAAAATACATCTTTTTCCGATTTAAAGGCAGCATTGGCCAAGGCTACAGAATTAGTAGCTCCAAGTCTAACACGTCCTTTTGTGTTACAGAGAGCAGCTGGACCCAACACACGCTCTGTTGTGCTTTCACAGGAGTGGCCTCAAGGCTCTGATTCTAGAATGGAAAAGACTTTACACCCCATTACATTTTTCAGTAGGAAGATGACACATGTTGAGAGGGGATATCACCTGTGTATTCAGTGACTTTTGGCTCTTTACTAGGGTTTAAAACAAACTAAATACCTAGCAGCATTTTCTAAAGACATTATAGTACAGACACAGCATTATGCCATACAGGCTTTGGTAAATGAGACTCAGCTAAATAAACTGATTGATGACATCAGTTAAGCAGTGTTTGCAAAATGGTTGGCATTATTTAGTGTCAAGCAAGTTACAACAAAGGCAGGAGATAAGTATTACTCATCTAACTTCATGGGATATGAAGGAAAATGACATGAATGCATTAGGCACATTTCAAATCCAGAAAAGCCCATTCTGTCTCCTGATTTTCAGGAAGACGGGCCATCCATCTTTGTTGGGTCTATATTATGTTCTCAAAAGCCGACAATATCGAAGCTGATATTGTCAACACAAGAATAACGAAAGCGCACATCAAACGTGTAAACGGAAATCTCTTTAAGGGAAGATTTCCATTTACTGCAATGTAGTGCGGTCTTGGGAGTTGGTATATTTAAGTAGAGAGGGTGTGGGAGGTGCAGGGGGGCTTGTCCCCCTGCTTAAACCCATTAGGGTACTTTTTTCTTTTTTTTTGTTTTTATAAGTTTGATGTTTGAAGACATCAATCATATGGTGTTCGATGTTTTCAACCGATCTTATAATATAGACCCTTCTTTGTTGACGGTGCCCGATTTTGGGACAATGGACAATATTGGACTGGATTTGCAGTAGTACCAGAAAACCCTTCTATGGGACAGCCGACTCTGATTCAGTTACCGGGACATGTCTGCTCAACGAGCAGAACTGGAAGCAGTTCTTTATGTGTTGCAGCGTTTTCCACCTGTCAATATTTTTTCAGACAGTGCATACATAGTTAATTCTCTGCAGCTGCATATGTCTACATGGGCAAGGAGAGGGTTTGTTGATAACATGGGCAAACCACTCAAGCATACTTCTGTGTTACAGACTATTTAGAATTTGGTTCGTAGTCAGTACCTTGTGGGTTGCTACAGTATCTTAAAGGTAAAAGCTCATCAGAAAGCTACAAATTAAAATTTTCAGTTAAATAACTATGCTGATCAGATGGCAAAAAAGGCAGTAAAGGAAGGAATGCAATTGTATCCTACAGAACACCTTTCTAGTGTACCAGATAAAACCACTGCAGTACATGCCATACAGACATTTTCAGTTCAAAATTTGCAACATGATTTGCTGCAGATCCAAAACTAAGTTTGGACTGCATGAAAAGTTAGAAAAATGTACTCTTGTAGGAGAAAGTCCAGGGCAATATTATGCAAAATGTTTTGAAGATGGTTCTAGTCTTCCTTATATACTGTACCAACAGGCACGACAGTTAGTGAAATTTAATCATCAGGTACTGGGTACACAAAAGTTATGGCCCATTGTAAAGAACAAGTACTGGTATCCACAGTTAAAGAAAATCTGCGATTTAGTGCATGCAGAATGCTTAATATGTTTGCAGGTTAATGCTCAATTGAAAAAAACACAGTTACTAAGGGTAACTCCAGCAGATGGACCTTGGTATGCCATCCAAATTGACTTTACACGTCCATTACCCCCAGCTAAAGGTGGGTAGAGGTATCTTCTAGTGGTAGTTGATGTGTTTTCAAAATGGGTAGAAGCAATTCCTGCAAAAACAATGACGGCTAAGGCTACAGCAGAAGCCTTATGGAAAAACATTTTTTGTCATTGGGGATGGCCACCAGTTATCGAATCCGATAACGGGCCACAATTTGTCAGTAAACTGATGAAAGCTTTGTGTGATTTGATGTTCCTTACCATCCCCAGTCTAATGGGATAGTTGAAAGAATGAACAAGACTCTTAAGGAATGACTTAAGAAACCCTGCTTGGAAAAAGGCATAAATTGGGTAAAACATTTGCCTGGAATTTTGCTGGGTGTCAGAGCAACTCCACACAGTAAAACAGGGATTTCACTTTTTGAAGTCAAGACGGGTAGAAAAATGCCTGTACAACTGCCATTCGATACTGCCGTTAGTACAAACAGACCATTATTAGAAATTGCACAGCATTAACAATGGTTAAAAATATTTCTGAATTGTGTCAAAGCCTATCAGAAATGCAAGCATTCAAATTACGGTCAAAGGATCCTGTTATGCCAGAAAAAAACCTTCCCTCTGGTACACAGGTATTGATCAAGACATTCCATTCGGACGGTCTGTGGAATAGTAATTGGATTGCTCAGTTAGGACCTCTAGTGTACAAAGTTAAAGGTAAGAAAAAGACCAAAATAATTCTTTTTCATGGAGATCAGTTGAAAGTCATTAAGTGGCTTCATGTTTTGTGTTTTTTTTTTGTAGACTCACGGCAAATGCCAAGTCTGAAACAGTTGAAAAAGCATATATCAAAATAACTTTTCAGATTAATACCACTTGCGTGGAAAGGTTATATTATTGTACATAATGAAGATTCTGTTTGTTATTGTACTGACTGTACTCATTGGAGCCCTTGGGGTAGGGTGTCAAACAAGAGAAATGCAAGTTTGAAAAATAAGCAATAACAATAATACTGTAGAGCTAGGATGGAATGCAAATTGCTTTCGTGAACAAAGACAAAAGGACAATTTTATTTGCCCAAATAATGCTACTTGTATCTTCGGATACATAAGGATTTCCAGCAATGTTACCATTTGGTCCACAGTTGAGGGTCATTATATTTGACCAAATAGTCCTAAAGTAACCCTTAAATTAAATTTCAAAGTTTCTGTTAAGAAATATCCACCATCAACACAACGGCTAGTCTTCACTTATGTGAAGAAATGTGGTATAATATGAAAGTACAACTAAATTTTACTACTGGAGTTTCTGTAATATGTACTAATGTCATAGCTCTCAACCTTCCATCTCCAAAATGAGGAACACTCGCCTTCATAATGTGGAACAAATGGGCAAAATGTGGAACACATACGAATGGCTTACCAACAACTTCAACTAGGAAGGTCATAGGATGGTTAAAATATGCTGATTTTACTTATAAAGAAGATCCTTTAATGAATTAATATAATTAATTTCTATTTACCATGGATTTCACTTAAAAAAATTCCTAACACTGAATGTGTGACAGACTCTTTCAATGTGGAACTTTGAGGAACATGAACTTTTTAAGACCCCAAATGAGGTACGTTCCTCGTAAATGAGGTACAGTTGAGTGGTATGACTAATGTCACAGTCATTACAGGCCGCATACATTGGGCATATATTCTATCATTATTAACAGGTAAACCTACCTCTGTTCATACAGACCATTTGGTTAAAATCCCTTCTACCTGTAAAAAGGTAGGCAGACAGTATCAAAAGGTATATTGATACGAGAGGAAAAACACATAAAATTAAGTATTGTACACACTCAAAATGGACTAATTTGTGGACAGCATTCACCTGTCTATGAACCATGCTTACTGCAGCATTCTGTTAATTTGTGTAAATGGACTATTATGCCGTCTTCTTTTCAAATGTTTACAGAAGTGGCTCCTCAGTATATTTGTCTGGTTACAGATCAAGACGTAGGTCATAATTTAAAATTAACTTGTGTAGGATGTTTATCACATGTTGATTTCCTTACAAGGAATAATAAGAGCTATGTGTTTATTGAACCCATAGAAGTAAATATTTCCAAGAACTGGAATTATGACTTAATACACCTTCCCAATATATCTGTATCCTTGGATAATTAAAAAAACATAATGAACAATACTAAAATTCTCAGAGAGTATTTGGAAAAAAGAAATAAAAGTATTCTGTATTATGAGGCATTAAGCATCATTGCAAAAGATAAACTACTTAGTTTGGCTGAAAAGACCAAAAAAGACACTGCTCACAATTGGTGGGATATTTGGTGGAATATCTTTACTGGTTGGTCAAAAACAGGGAAAAACTGTTAAATTGGTTGATACATCTTGCATTAGTAGTGTTAGGCATTATAGTCATACTAACTATCTGGAATTGCTACTTAAATGTTTTTCGCAAATGACAACTTAAGAGTTCAGTAAATCATGATTGTTAACCTAAATAAACTGGAGAAAGTTTCAATGTGTACCATAAAAGAAAACATTGAAAATGAAGTCATTTTCCATTTTTTAAATAAAAAGTGGGAATTGTGAGAGTAAAAGAACAGGTTAAAATGGATTTCAGTGGATTTTTTCTGAAAATGTAAAATAAATGTTCTGCATTTCATTGTATAGAGTGCACTCAGCTTACTAACTTGGCATTTATTGTTAAGAATCAGAAGTAAAATATTTTATCTCTTATAAACTATGCAGCTTGTGAAATTTATTATCTACAAGCAGGTCACGATGAACTCTTGTATGCAGCTGTGTCTCGTCAATATGATAAGCAAGATAGGCAAGGACGAAAGGAGTTATTCTTCAGGAACAGAATGTTTAAGATATGGAAAACTAACAGCAGACCAGCTTGAAAGGAAATACTTATTATTCTGGCAAATTCTCAAAACTGCTGATGCAGGCAGAAAAGACACTATAAAGATTGGGATTTTTTTCTTTTGTATCAGAGACTTTGATTATTCTAAGCTAAAGTACGTTTTTGATGTATATACCTTTCACTGTTAAGCTAGATGTAAACCTTCTTATACCACAGAAGGAAGACTCCACAGCAACATTGACGAATTTAATCCACTTGAAAGACAGAATTCACAGTAACAAAGGTACAAAGCCAATGCTCAAATTTCGTTCTCTCTAGCGCCTCGGCAAATAAGCCTTTACAGAGTAAAAGATGTTCTAATATTAACTTGAAGCTCTTTTTATATCTAGCTAAACCCCTCCCAACTCAAATCACAATCAATTATTCAATTATTTCAGAGCAATCAATTAAAAAACTTAAAAACATAAAAAAGCAAAAAACGTTTCCATTAAAAATATAATCATTAAAGTAAACTTTTCCATGAACAATCACAGTTCAGATGTAAACCTTGTTTGCAGTAAATGAATGTTGTAACAGCAGAACTGTCTCAGTGTCTTCATTGAGTAAAGGTACAGACTACATAAATAGTGTAGTATAACTTTAACAAAGACGTATATGTTTCTATAAATTACTGGTGCCATCAGTATGTTGGTCATGTAGCATGGTTTTCTGTGTAATAAACAGCTTTAAAAAATCATCTGTGATAAGGGAGAGTTTGAAAATTATGTGAAGGGGTAAATCAAAACTGAAAATAGGGACAGACATATCTCCAAAAATATGCAGAGGTAAATCAGACCTGAAAATAGGAACGCTCTTCAAAAAGATCGACAGTTGAGTGGTCTACCCAGTGACATTTTCAAGTTTAATTTTTTAACATACATCACCCTATTTCTTATTTGTGACTTAATTATCCTGGGAGAATCTTTATTTTTTTTTAATTTTTTAAGGGGAAGATTGATTTTTAAAGGGAATGAGTGAAGTTATTCTTAGTTGATGCCATTCAGATAATAGTAACAATTGATTTTTAAGTTTCAGGCAGTAATGACTGACTTTTTCTTTCTGGTGATAATAGAGTTTTATCACTGGGCAACTGACCATTTTTTGTTGGTTTTCATTAATTTATTCATATTGGTTCCGTCACACTTAATCATCATACAGTTACAATGTTTAATTTCTAGTAGCAATGATGTAAACTAACACAGCCAATTCTGGAATAAGATCTTATGTCATCTCCATAACAAATGCACTCTAATGGACTGCAAGATACAAATGAAAAGTATACAGATTACCAGATATTTACATCTCCGCCACATCATTAACGTTCCAACTATACTTACTGCCTGGGCTTCTTCATTGTCGAACTTCAGAAGCTCCAAGGTAGCATCCCCTTCTAGTGGACGATCCAGATCCCACAACTCACCATTCACTTTGGCTATTACTGTGTTATCAGCCAGACCTTGACTAAGCAGAAAGTTTTTTTTCAGTACCTTAGTGTTTACATCGGTGCCTTTTTTCAATTCATATCATATTCCACTGTACAGACAAACATTTATAAGGAAAGCAAAAACAGCATGAATTTCCATATACAAATTTGTTTAAACCATATTTCAGACTGGTTTCTATCTATACTCATTATGATTACAGCTGCACCCAGCTTCCCACCCCCACTGGTTGCTTTACTGCTTCTCAATTTACAACTCCTAGAGAAACCAGCTTGTTGAGCACAGCTCCCTGAAGTTAAACTCCGAGATAGCAACTTTCCATAGGAAATCACTGCTGGTGTGGTTTCTGTGTGCATGAGTGAAGTGATTCCTTTCTTTGTATAAACTCAAAGGAGGAAGAAATTTCATCAACTAGGGGATTGGCATGTGTAAGTTTTGGGGGGGTGTGAGGGTTGTAGGAGTCTTACCTCCCTGCAAAAATGTTTACATTTAATATTTTACGGGGTAGATTTATTGAACAGACATGCTCTGCAAGTTGGTTCCTCTGGAGTTGTAACCTGAGGAGTCATATTGCAAGCATACTCTCTTCCTTACTCCATTTTGTGGTAACAGTTTTTGTTTTCCATCTTGTATGAGGTGCAAAGATGTAAAGAGCACTATTCTATGTATGGATAGATACAGGTGTTCCTTGAGATAACCACTTACTGGAACTTGTCTCAATTTTGTACACTACAGTAAAAATGGAAAAAATGCAGGTTCAAAACATACCACATAGCCAAGACATTTAAAATCATTACCACAACATTATCAGCTACATTGCCATCAAACAACTGCACTGTCATAAATTTAACAACTTTCTTTCATATATTTCAAAACACAATAATAAATATTATAAATTTCAATACAAAAAAGAATAAATGCAGACTGAATACAAGAAGGATATTCAGTGCTAATCAGAGCAATGCAAAACATGAAACAGAGCTAGCAAAGAACAGAGCAAGCATAAAGCCATAAAACTGAAAAAAAACTATGGAAAAAAAAGTTGGGGGGGAAGCAGAAAGAAAACAAAAGAACAACTAAATGTTACCATGTCATAAAAAGAAGCATAGCTTTATGCGAGTACAGAATACAAACAAAACAAACATGAAATGGGTTCCTCGGCATGTATGGCTATACAAGCAGGACGTTGACCACTGGGAAGAAAATACAAGTTAATGCAAACAAAATATCATTAAAATATATTTAAATCGATGAATATCAACAGCACTTGGGAAGAAGAAGAAAAAACATACTAAAACGTGTCTGGAACAGCAGTATTTGTAAGTATGGCTATTCATAAATCCAATTCAAATCTCACATTGATTACTAATATTCATGTGTGGCAAGCTCTTTTGAGCTTTGCTGAGTGTAAAACTGACAAGTTATAAATGAAACAAAACTTCTGACCCTGTGATAGAGACAAGATTATGACACTAACAGATGGAATACTAATAGATCATCTAAGTTTCTGTGCTTCCTGATCCAGGCATGAATAATGAAGTGGAGTTAAAGTCCCTCAAGACGTGGATCTTTACAGTACTGTAAAAATGACATTGGTAAGATAAAGTGACCTACTGTGACTTGTCATATTCAGTTTTGTGAGGGTGAATGCATTGGCACCATTTGGAATCAACGTATCTCCAGTAAGCTGGTTAACTGATTCCACGGCGATGTTAAATCTCACTTTTGATGTTACAGAACGATGATCATCAGCCAATATTGAGCTTAGCACTGACAGGTCTCCTGAACACATAACCAAGTTAAGCATCAAAGAAAAAACAAAAGTACTGACATTGTGAAGAAAAAAATCAAAGGTTTCAATTTTAAAAGGGCACGGAGATTTTTTTTTTTAACTTCTTGGTGACATCAAAGAGCTTGACAAAGAGCTGTTTATGTCTGTTTATAAGCAGAGCATTAGCAGAAAGGAGACACTATAGCAGGGTGCAGTCTACCTAAGGAAGAAAACAGTTACTTGCACTGGAACACAGACAAAATGCACAGCACAGAAGGAAAGCACGGATAACCTAGTCTTCTCAGTAACAGCTTACCCCTCAATCCTTTTAAGGATGATTTCAAGCTTCTTTTACGCAATCTTGAAAAGCAGTCACTGTTTCTGACCTTATTCACCCTTCAGGGAGACCGTTTCATTCATTTATCAACCTTTATGTAAAATAACAACAGGTCCTTGCTACTTCTCTTTCAATACCCTTTCCTCACTGCCTGTTTATCTTCAGGTCTTCAGCAGTGACTACCTCTAGATCAGTTTCATCTTGAACCATTACTGCTACTCCTCACTCAGCTGCACATTTCTTTCTTAGGCATTTTGTTTTACAGATTATTGTGTACATTTTGCACTGAATTTAAGCTCACATTTTAAACCCATTCGTCCAGTCTTGTCAACAGTAATCTCATTACTTTCTACTACGTTTGTAACATCAGCCCTCCTGCACAACTTTGCGTCATCAGCAGAAAACAATTTTCCTTGCACACCTTCTGAAAGGTCACATATGACACCAAAGGTACAGGTCCCAGTAAAGGCATCAATGACATCCCAAAGACGACTTTATCAAAATGAGCTTCAATTACAAAAACCTCAGATGCTCCAGATTTCAAACATTGTAGATGCTGTTAATCTTTATCTAAAATGCAACAAATCTTTAGAGTCCCTCACAAAATACATCTATTATACAATGTACATTGTATAATGGTGCAGTGGTTTTTTTCATCATATACTTCCAAGATCTGGTTTACACTAGACTTCCAGTTACTGTCCATCTCAGTAAGTCTTTAAATTTCTCCTCATATTACCTGCAGATTTCTTCCATGTAACCATGTTTTTCAGAATCCCAACACAAGCTGGTTGGCAGGCTACTCTAAACTCTTCATGCATTCTGCACCTCTTCCAGTGGTGATCTTGGATGTTGCTGAAAAGTAAAAGTTGACCTACCTGGGTAACGAAAGAATGACTGAATGAATAGCTAAATAAATAAGAGTCAACTTATTTTCAAATGCTCAAAATGGGACATTTTGGACAAAAAATTGAGGTTTTGCAGGATTGATCCAAATCAATGAAAAAAATTACGTTTCACTTTATTACTAAAATAAAGGCACACTGCCTCAGCTCTGGGGGGTGGGGAGAGCTGGCTATGCCTTGGATGGCTTGAGACTGATAAGTGGCCTGGGCACTAGGGAAGTCAGGTATAGGGAGCTGACGTCGGCTTGCTCATCCTTGTAAGAGAGTGGCAGTTCAGCCCAATGCAGGTTTGACACCTACTGAAAGACAGGTGTATGGCATGCATCATTAAGGGTTAGAGATGTGTTGGAGTAATTCTTACATGATAGAACTCTGACATGATAGAGCCCACAGTGTGAAAGTAGTGAACTCCAAGTCAGACTGACGACCAGTCAAGAGTGGAGTCCCACAGGGATCAGTCCTGGGCCCTCTCCTGTTTGGCATCTACTTCTCATAAGTCCAGGCCAACACAAGAGGGACTGTGGCTGACCAAGTCTGCAGACAACTGCAAGATGGGAGCCATTATTAACTCCCCAAGTGATGTAGACATCTTACAGAAAGGCCTCACAGACCAATATCTGGTGTTGAAACCATGGCCTTAAGCTTAATGCCAAAAAAATGCGTTGTCATCCCCCTTGGGAAAAACTCAGTTCCCAATAATTACCACATTGATGGGGCCCACTGAACACTGAAGGTTTTATAAGAGATCTGGGGACACAGGTTGACAGCACCCTCTCCTTCGACCACCACATTGCCACTGTGGTCAGAATGTCCTTCTATGTGACACATCTCATTATCAAGGGTTTTGCATCCAGGAAGAAAGAGGTCATCATCTCGCTCTACTCTTTACTCATTAGGCCAATCATAGAGTATAATACCCCAATTGGCATGTACCTCACTAGACACATGCAACAGCTGGAAAGGGTACAAAAGTACCACACAAAGGGGATCCTAGGCCTTAAACACATGTCCTACATGGACAGACACAAAAAATTTCCATCGTCAACTAAGAGGCAATCTCTGCTTGACTTGCAAAGCCATGTCTGACCCAGCGCTGTTAGAAATGCTACATCTAAGGAAATCCCAATGCCACTGCACCACACGTTCCAGAGACCTCAACCTCATTACCACAATCAACAGAACATGCTGGAGGGACAGGTTCATAACCCAGGGACTGCCCATGTTCTGGAACAAACTTCCCATACATGTCAAGCAGAGCACCTCACTGGCCCTCTTCAAGAGAAATCTTGATGAGTGGATGGGAAATAAAAAGTTCACCCTGGGGATCATTCCAGTGGCTCTACTTGATAGAGGCACTGGGAACTAACGTTAGGTGGTATGATGCCAGGGTACTTCTATGGGCTAGGCTTGTAAAGGCTCCGGGGCCATTAGCCGAGTACACACTTATGAACCTATGGCAGCCTTCATGAGTTATGGGCAGGAAAAAGCACATCCACAAGGGAAAGCTTAGCAAGCACTGTGGGAAGAGTTAGGTCCCCAAACTGGAAAAAAGAAAAAAAAACTTTGCCAGACTATCAGTAGTGCCATGAACACCTGTTACCATTAGTGATGAAGAAGAAACTTTTGAATGACAGCTACATAGATTAGACAATAGGCATGGGGGTGGGGGAGCAAAAAAGTGATTTTAAAAGCTCATTATCATATAACATTAGTCGTTTCTGTTAAAGTATGTACTTTCTTTACTTAGTACTATTTACAGTAGCCTTTTATTACAGTGTCAGTTTTGCACTTGCTTTATAACAGTTTTTCAGAAATATCTGGCTCTGTGGCAAGCAGTATACCTTTTTACAGCACTTTCGATTAGTGACATCTGTGTGCATGTGTGTGCCTGTGCGCCTGCATGGGAGTCTGTCTGAGACAGTGGCGTGTGTACTTCTGTAGAATTGCCTGTGCATCTTGGATGGTCAAAACAATACATATAACTTGAAAACTCAACTTATTTATTAAACCCTTTTAATGGTAGCAGAGGATTGCTTTTAACTATAGACCTGCCCCCAGTGGTTGGTGAAAACAAGCACTACAAAGGCTGGAAAAAATTAAGTTATAATTTTGACTGGAGCTACTAAGCTGGAAAAAAGGAAAACATGCCTTTGCAGTTATATTATCACTTACTGAAGAAGTGGGTAATGAAAGATATTGCAATAGAGATTTCAGCAAAGATGAATGTATATCCTCTTTGAAAACTAGACTTGATAATATATTCAAGAGAAGAAAAAAATATAAGATTTATCAGGTATACTTTAATTCTGATTGGATTATTAGAGACAGAGCAGCTTCTATGGTAGAAGACACACTTGTGTTAATATAACATGGTGCTCCCAGATGCAGTGCTTGCTTTTAAGCTGTTAGACAGGAGTATGCTTAAATGTAGTACACACCATTAAATCCTGTACTGAACTTAATTTTTTCTCAATAAAGTAATCTTTATCAATAAAGTCATCCTTAAAGCACATTTCTGCAAAAAAGACAATGGTACTGCAACAGGCAGCATATTCCATAGTAGAAATGAAGCAGGAAAATGAAGTCACAACAGAACTCGGACAGCCCACCATTAGTTAGTACTAATCCATTGGATAAATGCAGTAAGAAACGTACTGCATTCCAGAGCACCTACCACCACAGGGCTAAAGGCTGGCCAAACAGAGGTGAACAATGTAAAACAATGGAGGAAAGTAAACTATCTGAAGGTAATAAAAAGAATACAACATTGCACTATATCAAAAAGAAATATCTGGGACTGATGATGCATGCGCTGCCACAGTTTACGATGAAAAATGGTTAGACAACTATATAAGTAAACTGAGTAAGGTCAAGCAGTAAAGATACTGAAAACTGATACAGTCAGTAGTAAACTTTCAATCTGAAGATGAAAAATGAGTGTATTCCACTAAAAGACTGACAATACCAGCCAAAATAGGACAATTAACTGCAATATTGAAACAAAGGTAGTCCCAGTTAAAATATCTTTTTTTGCTGAATAAAGTGTCCCTTTTTCTGAATATGGGAAATGATAAAGCAGTGATGTTCTAACAACCACTGACTCATGAAATCATTACCACTGGACATTAATCTGTCAACATTCTACATAAAGACCTTAAAAAAAAATTCACTGAGAATGAAAAATTACGGGAGAGAAGCAGCTTTAAATAACAATTCTTCAATTTGGTCATACTTCTGAATACAGGCTGCAGACAATGCTTTTTTAGTTCAGGAAACAAGCACCCTAAATGTATTTCTATTCTGGAAAAGACTTGTTAATTGGGAAGTTTGCTTGATGCATCACCAGTAGCTATCAAGTCTAGGGCAAAACAGTGCTGGAGGGCGTTTTCAAGAGTTTCTACTTCCTGACTTTGTACAGAAAGGCACTTCAAATTATTTTTTTCTTTTATTTAAACACGTAAACAAAGTCTCCTTTAGCCACTTTTCTCCTCTAAAAGTAAGCAATCATCCTATTACACTAGATTTGTTGGTGACTGTAGATGTGCAACCCTTATACACTTTGAAGTGGGGGAAGGAATTTTGAGGTAGGGGAATGCAGGTTTTTGTTAGCATTGAACAGGTTTTAACCAATAATTTTTTTGCTTTTGAAGGAGAATATTTTTTGCCGAAAAGAGGTGTGGCCATGGGAGCTAGGATGGCCCCTAATTATGCAAACTTAGTGATGGCATACTGGGACTCTACTTTGGAAGGTAGGGACAAAGCTATATTTCCTATCATTTTATTAATGATTTGTTTTTTCTTTGGAGGGGAGATGAAAATGGGTTAGATCTTTTTTTGGATGGTATGAGCAGTAGTACTTCCTTTTTAAAGTTTTCACATTCTTGGGATATGTTTAGTATTGTTTTTTTTGGATTTGGAAGTCATTAAAAATGTGAGGGACTTTACTTTGGGATCTGTCATCAGTTATAAAAATGTGGCTAGTAATACGTTATTATATTATTCCAGTATGCACCCTTATTCCAGTATGCACCCTACTTATGTCAAACATAACATTGTAAAAGGACAGTTAGGTTAAAAAGACTGACAACAGACTTAACAGTTTTGGATAGTTATGTGGGTGAACTGAATGAGAGATTTAAGAAAAAAAGAGGCTATCCCATAGGTTGGTACTAGGCTATCGGCCCTAGGGCCTATACAAGCCTAGCCATAACAATTCCCTGGACATTTCTTCCCACAATATTTACTTCCCTGGACCCATCTAACAGGGCGACTAATTTCCCCATCTCCTATCCAATCGTCAAAGTTCCCTTTGAAGAGGGTCAAGGAAGCACTCTGCTTGACATGTATGGGCAGTCTATTCCAGAGTATGGGGAGTCTCTGGGTCAGGAACCTATGCCTCCAGCATGTTCTGTTCATTGTGATGACAAGGTTTAGATCCCTGGAGCGTGTGGCTCTGAGGGATTAGGATTTCAGCTCTGGGTTTGACATGGCCTTGTATGTTAAGCAGAGATCGCCTCTGAGTAGATGATATGTAGCTGGAGTTTTTTTTAGACGGTCAGCATAGGGCATCTGCTTTAGGCCTGTGATTCTTTTAGTGAGGTATTCCTGCGGCCTTTCCAGCTGTTGCAGATGTCTTGTGAGGTGCATACCAAATGGGGTGGTAATTCAATGGTACATGTTTTCTCCCCAAAGGGGATAACTGTACATTTCTTGGCATTACGCTTGAGCCCATGGCTCTGGCACCAAGCATCTGTTTCTGTAAGGCCTTTTTGTAGAATATCCCCATCATTTGGGGATTCAATAATGGCTCCCAGTTTGCAGTCATCTGCAAACTTTGTTAGCCAGAGTCCCTTAGTGTTACAAGGGGAAACTGTTGAGAGTAGTTATACTGTCAACATCAACAATCAGAGCTCACAGGATTGCTCTATGTCTATGCCCTTGGTTTTTACAGTAGACAGTGGTGAGATAAAAAATATTATTAGAAATAATTGGAGAATTTTAGAATCGAATAGTGATTTAAGGTAATTTCTGGGACCTTCCCCATTGTTTATAAACAAGACAAGAAGGAATTTTAAAGAGATATTAGAGAGGGATTATATTAACAGTAGAAGGGAATGAGGGGTACTTCTAAATGTTACAATTGTAATTTTTGTAGATATATAGGGGAGGGGCCATTTTTTGAAGTTAGTACAAGTGAAAAAGTATGGCAGGTACTGGGAAAGTTTACTTGTGAATCTATTTATGTGGTGTATTTAGCTCAGTGTTTATCCTGTTCCAAGTTTTACATAGGAAAAACTAGTAGGCATTTAAAAAGAGGATGTATGAACATTTGCATGCCATAAAAAAGGGGAACATGGATAATGCTTTAGCGAAACATGCTTTTATATGTAAAAATTATAAGAAGTTATTTCACAGTTATTGATTTTCTACCAAGTGATTTCAATGAGGACAGGGAGGGTGAGTTGAATTTTAAAGAATTTAAGTGGCAGATATTGTTTAACGCCTACAACACCCCTGGGTTAAATAACAATGTGAATTACAAAGTAGCATTAAATAGGAGGTTTCATCAAGATAAATGTAAATGAATAAACATTTTTATGTTTTATGTGAATATGTTATATGGATTTTTACAATTGTTCGGTGTGTCTTATATATGTGTATATAACTTTAATTGTTGTTTTTTTCAAATTGGTGATCATCTAAATTGATTTTTTTTTACTGGATAATTGTATGGTATATTTTACTGTATACTGGTACCATTTTTTTGTTGTAGTTGTTCTGAAGACCTTGTTATTGATCTAAAGTGCTTAACTGTGTGACTTAGTGTTGATAAACCATTTAAATGTCCATGTGGTGTACCTTTTTTCCAGCACAGTGGATTTGCTGCTTTTATAATCTTATTACGCTATTCCTCACCTCACTGCATTTCCTTCCATCTTTTATTTTCCATATCTGGGATAGATACTTTCACTGAACACATATCAAGCTACATATGCAACCAAAGCCTGGCATGCCCCAACTTATATGCACCATAGCTATCAACCTTCCATCTCCAGAATGTGGAACACTACCTCTCACAATGTGGAACATCTACTAACAGCTTACTAACAACTTCATCTAGGAAGTTCATAGCATGGTTAAAATTTGTTACTTTATATGCATAGGAAGTTCTTTGAGGACTTAATATGATTCAGTATTAATTTATCATGGATAAAAACATTCTTAATGAATGTGTGACAGGCCCTCTCAATGTGGAACAATGAGGAACATGAAGTCTTTAAGATTCAAAAGGAGGAACATTCCTCATAACGAGGTACACTTGAGATGCACAATATGCACTTTTGTCAACCTTATCCTCTCTCCTTTGCTATCTTACTCCCCTTCCCACCCCAATTTTTTCACAACAGGACTGAAGTCTTTGATCCATTTTGCTATTCTCCTCAACCAGTTACTGTATTTATTTATTTTTGCCCTTCACTTGAAGAGCTGAAGAAGGTGAGGAGTTAAACTGGGAACAGGCACTGGGTGCCAGGTGAGTCGGTTACGGCTCTGTACATAGCAAACCTAAATCTACTTGCACTGTTAGCATGCCTCTGGCAATGAAATAGTTACTACTGACTTGCATGAACTTGAACCTAGTAGCTGGTACTTTAAATGTTTTAGTGGCAGAAACTTTATGAACATGAAGAGACTAAGAAATTCATTCACTGCTGGACAAGTAACTTTGGTACACCTCAGAAATGATTCTGTAAGAATGGTGGCAAATTCATTAATGATGTAATCAGAGATATGGCAGAGAACTTACATTTTGAAACTATGGCCACGGTGGAATGTAGCCAGTGAAGCAATGGGATGCCTTAGTGTTAAAATTAAAAGGCACAAGTGGTGGCTGGGAAATGAAACTGGATTGGGGTTTGCTGGGAAAAAATACCACTCAGAACATCTATGGCTTCAGTCCACATCACCCTGTGTTTGGTCAGAATCTAAACTCTACAAGGGACCCACAAAGAGCTTGGCAATGAAGGACATATTTCAGCACTTATATGCACCAAGAAGAGAATTTGCTGATTCAGACGGAATTCAGAGAGCACTAAGGAAGCAACTTCACACCATAAATGAAAGGTTTTAAATGGCAGTCATATTATGCCAGAGCATAGAGAAAAGGATCTATAGTCATCACTAGCAAGGACTTGTGAGGCATGACAGTATTTGTGTAAGGAATGGATCCATCATTCAAGACTGTATAAAGTCAAAACTGAAGAGGAGGACAAATATGTCAATAAAATGATAACATGATGGAAATGGAAAATTAAAATAAGACAGAAAATTAAGTAAGGAAGAATTTGGCACCAATACAGTGAATCAGTCACAAGTGCTGCAATGCAGCAATAGCATTAGTCTCAAAAAAGGTCAACTTACAAGAGTATGCGGACAGAGAAAAGGGGTGCAACAGAAATAAATCTTATGGCAGGCTAGTAAAACAATAGGAAGACACAAATTGATACAACTTGTATATTTTAGATTCAGATGATACTGCAGGCAAAGAAGGGTCTATTGGTATGTTACATGTAGAAAAATGATTGCTGCAGCTGTGATTACTCTTTCTCCAGGTTTTCACTGGCCACCAGTATTGGTATCAACATCATCCCTTGTGGTTTTCAGAGACATAATTTTAATGCACATTTAAGCTATAAATTATGCACTGTATGCATTAAATATTTCACAGTTGTAAGGTTTTCTTTAACAAGTTTGTTTGAAAAGGCCAGGTAAGGCATGAATGGTTATTTTGTAATATATTATTTCAACCAGAGGGCTAAATACTGGTAAAGATGTGAATTGCAGATCAATGTTTTTTTTTGTGCTTGAATCAAATTTTATCCAAATTTTATTTTTACGTCAAACCAATACAGGTGCTGAAACACTATTATATTCTCCCCATTCTTCCTTAACATCCACTAAAATTGCATCATAGCTTGTCTTGACGTGAAGATTTACTAAATATTGTTATGTCAGTCCACAAATCTAATTTAATCTATATTTATTCATTTTTCTTTGAACTAATACCTTAACTGTGGTCCTGAAGCCAAGAGAAACTTCAGAATAGGTGTCTGAAAACCTTTATCAGATGAGAAGATACCAGAAATTAAATGTAGCCTAAGGGTGGAGTCCAACACCATTGAGCCCACAAGCCCAAAGGCAAACAGGTGAGGCTACTAAATAAGAAATTAAAGTCCCTTGAAAGGGATTGGTTGTCCAAAGATGACGACTGCAGAAGTAATACTCTGGTAAGGAACTAGTAAACCAGCCAGACCTGGGATTCATTTCGGCCCTCCAATGGGAGCAATGGACAAAAGACTGCTCAGGAAACCCTTGTGAAAAACTGGCAGGTCTACAAAGCATCAAGAATGCAAGTAACTGACCAAATATGTAAGGCATGGATAGCACTCATTCCAAAATGGAAACTGCTTCCATTCAGACAGCCAAAAGGTAGGATTCCCTGCAGCTCTATCCTCCATTCAGCCCACTTCACTAGGTCAAGGGGAAAAAACTTCCAGTGGGGGGAGTAACATTTTGGATCTTGTCCTTACTAATATGGGAGCATCACGTATCATCCCTTACATATCTTCACTTGTTAGGTCTGACCATACGACAGTTTCCTTCAAACTAAAACTGAAACCAGAGATCCCAAAACTGAAACCAGAGATCCCTTCAATTTAAAGTACTTTTAAACATTTCTTTAATTTAAACTACATAAATGACTTTGCCATCCTGCAGGAATGTTTGTCTCAAATAAATAACTGGTGCCTACATCATGGACAAACTAAATGCCAGAAAAATGCATTATTGTTTCCTTTGAGAAGTCATCTATTCCAGGGAACAACCACATTAACAATATACCCTGAAAGCTGTCCCAGTTGTTTGTGATTTGGGAATGTATTTGGATAGTAACTTACCTTTTGACTAATGTGTCCATTGTTATAAGAAACTTTTTATATTGCTTATATACAAAGGGATCCTGCCTAGATCTAGAGATGTCATTTCCCACCTTTAGTCAGCCCTCATTAGGCCAATCATTGAATATAATGCTGTTTGACATGTATATATCCAGACAAAGGCAAAAACTGGAACACCCACAGAGATACTGTACTAAAACGAGACAAGGCCTAAACAACATGTCTTAGATGGACCGACTCAAAGCCCCGTCACTATATCTGGTATCCTACACACTGCTAAGAAGTGATGTGTGTCTAGCATAAAAAGGCATCCTCCAACCTGATACTGATAGATTTACTACACATTACCAAATCAAATGGCATAATAAATACTCTGTCTAGGGATATAAACCTCTTCTGCAGCATCAGCAGAATGGTTTGGAGGGACAGGTACATCTCGCAGAGGATAACACTGCTCTGGAACAGACTCGCCATCCACATAAAACAAAGTTCTTCCCTTTCCATATTCAAGTACAACTTGGATCTATGGATGGGAAACAGAACATTTGCCCCAGGACTGCCCCCTGTAGTACTTATGGACAGAGGCAGCTCCTAAATGCTTTATCCCATGCATGGGTCCCGTCAAATTATCTATGGTATGATCCCAGTTATTCTCATTATGGGTAATATCAACCATGGGATTGGTAAGGCCAATCTCTAACCAAATGGGACAGGTTAATTTGAGCACAAAAATGAAAATTTGCTAGGTTTAAAATGGCCCTGAAGAGCAGCTAGCCTAGTACTTATCTATAATAAATAAAAGGTCCTAAACCAAGTCCTGAGGTGGACCTGGCTGATGATGAAACAAGAGGAACATCTCAGACCAGTATTGGACAAAGTTCCCTGTGATACCACAGGACTAGGGTAAACCATACCCTGTTTAACCACCAAGAACAAATGTAATCTTCAAGACTGTTATAGGGGAAAATCTGATCAAAACCAAAATACTGATGCTGAGCTGGGTGGAGAGGCAAAACCTGGGATATGTAAAAGCACTGACCTCACTCAAAGTTGGCAGCCAAGAAAGTAATCATGAGGATGTGGAAGTCCAAAGAAGAACCCATTCTGGAAGACAGAAGAATAACTATGGAAGAGATAAATGCAATGAAATTAAAACTATGGAAACAAGGTAAGCACAAGTTTAATCTTTATCCCCAATTCTATGGTAAGGAATTAAAGACAGGAAAAAAGTTATAAGAGCACTACAAACCACAAGAAGGGGGAACAAAACTACCCGAGCCCCCTTTTCAACCACTGCTGAGCATGAAGGAGAAAGGAGGACTGCGATTTTCCTAGTGGTAGAAGAACCACTTGAGTGCTCCCCCCAACCTTGCCAGTATAATACCATATGATGGACCAAGTGCAAAGCCCAAATAGTAGAGCCTTTAGAAGGTAGACAACATTGTGCTTTTATGTCCAACAGATTTGCAGTACACCACCACTGGGCAAAGGAGCTACCAACCCAGAAAAGATGCTACACAAGCTACCACCATCACCATACCAGCAATCACCCACTGAAAGTGAGAGGATGGCAGAGGAAAGGGAAGGCCCACAAAGGCACATGGAAAAAAAATTCAACAGCTGGAGAGCTAAAAAACATGCAATGAGCTAATACAGACTCCTCAAATGTCTTGGCAAAACCCACATCGATAAGGGTGTCACAGAACAATGAAACATTTAGCTTTATTCATGCCCAGAGGAAGCAGTCAGGTCAAGTCACAGGCCAAGAGCCATGCTGCATCCATATTGTCAGCAGAGATATCATAGGTCCTCTCAAAGTCAGGGGAACCAGTGAGAGAAACCTATAACTCCATATCTAAAAATCCAGCCTATGAAGAAAAGACAGAAAAGTGCTCCCACAAAAAAATTTGCCAGTCTTTAATGGTCATGACAAAGATGAGTGACAGCCCCTGTGAGGGAAGTCTACTTCCTATGAATTCCCACACAAGGCCATCAGTTGCTAGTTATCCCTGTTGAGTGGAACACAGGGAGTTCACTCCCTCCAACTGCCAGGCACAGACAAACTGATAAGGCTGTGTAAAGTCAAGAGAGTATTTGACAAAGAAACAGTCCAAAATGGTTTACTATCAAATGACTGAAAATCAAAAGACTGAATCCCAAAAAGACTGAAAATTCAAATTATTGAATGATGGAATTTGCCCCTTCTCCACTGTTGTACGATCTTGGAGATGGTATATATATTTGGGGGGGGGGGTGCAGCCCCACACATGAGGGGAGCAGGGGGGCTTGCCTCTTGCATTAAAAATGTATTCAATATTTTGAATTTTCAGTCTTTTTGGGATTCAGTCTTTTGATTTCCAGTCATTTGATAGCAAAACCTCCAAAATATTAAAAATGAACCATAATATGGGAAGCAAAGTATGTGCAGTGCTTTCTCAGGACAAACCAGCAAAACGCATGAAAACAATTTACTGACTTATTGCATTTGTTACTGGGATAGTTTGTTTTCAGTGGAGGCTCAGGGAGAATAACTCCAAGGTAGTTACAAGTCAAGACAGATAACATACAGGTACTTAAAACAATATGCTACAGAAACATATAAACATACAAATAATTTCAGTAAAGTATTTATAGAAGCTAAAAATTATTTACAAGACTGACATGTAGTTATACAACATGCAATATGTTTTACAAGATATACTAGGCATTGTGGCAGTTAGAGCTGACAAGGAGAGCTAGGTAGAGGGTAATGGGGGGGGGGGGTAGTGTAGACAAAGGATATGAATGAGTTAGATTAAAAATGTCTGAGCTGTATCCAGTTATAGGAGAGTTATTTATTTTATTTTTAATTTTACATTTGGTCGCCAGGAAAGTCCAACTTGTGAAAAACTACTTTATATATATATATATATATATATATATATATATATATATATATATATATATATATATATAGTAGCGTTGTTGCCTCACAGCAAGATGTTCGTGAATGGGCGTACCTTCGTTGAAGGATGTGCGTTAGGACCGGCAACTCAGCACGTAAAAATCAACTGCCAATCATTAGCGGACCGGAGACCCGCTGTGGCGACCCCTAACTGGGAAAAGCCGAAAGGCACAAAAAAAAAAAATATATATATATATATATATATATATATATATATATATATATATATTTTAATTCCACACATATGTAAATGCACAATTTACAGTTCTTGAAGAAACACACACAAATGCTAGCACTTACATTTTTACAATTCTGGTGAAAATTGTGATGCAGAAAAATGGGAAAATTTTGAGCAGTTACACACTTATCAAGATTACGAGAGATGTTGAAATGCATACTTTACAAGTGACGGAGAGATGTATAACAGTTCCATTATAACTTTAAGTGACAGAATCAATCTAGAGGCATTAGATGAAAATTGTTTATTCATACAAGGGTATTAGTGTCACCTTGACTATGTTTATGCTAAAAGAGATAGAGAGTGAAAAACAATCCAGAGAGTGGATGGTAAGATCTCAGTTGAGTTGTGGAGAAGAGGGGTGGGTACTGGACTCCAGGACATGCCCAAGAACAGAGCTATGCATCGGCTAGGTGAACTTTTAGTTATTTTTTTTATTGTACTAAGGAGGATGTAGTTGACATTTCACAGGGCATAGCATTCCATTTTTTAGCTATGTAACTTAAGAGGGATGCCCCAGCTGTATTATTGTCTTTTGTTACATCGGTTAAGAGTTAATTACTGGAGCGTAGAACCTTACTGCTGGTGTAAGGATGTAGTAGATTTTGTAGAGCTGGGGTTTTCTAAGGGTGGTATAGAATCTTATGGGCTACTGTAAGTTGGTTGTACTGGAGGAGCTGAGGTAGTTCAAGCCAGTTATGCTGTTTTAGGGCAAGGCAGTGATGTGACCTGTAAGAATTGGTTGCTAACCTGGCAATTTTGTTTTAGCAGGACTCAAGTTTTGCTAAGTCAGTCTTTCTAAGATTAGTGAGGAGTATAGAAGAATAGAGAAGTGTTGAGATGAGGTGTGTTTGTGCAATTGTGGCCTCTGTGCTTTTGTGAGAAATTTGTTTTTGTATAAAAAATACCCATTTTTGTGAACCTTCTTTATCGTAAGGGAGATATGGATATCAAATTTCACGTTACAATCAATCTCTACTCCTAGTAGTTTGGTACGAGTGACAGGGGAGATAATAGTTTGATTTTTGGATGGATATTAAATGGGAGTGGGTGATGCATTTCTTGTAGGTTGGAAGAGCAGTAGTTTAGTTTTATTAGGGTTAGTTTAAGGACTTAACTAGAAATGGAGCATGAGCATAGCCATGTATCAGATAGATATTGCTTTAGCTGATTAAATTTTCAGTTTGTCCAAGAGCCCGGGGGGACAGATTTCTAAACTTCTGCAGTAAAGGAGGAGTATAGTGTGTCTCCAGCAGAGTTCTCAGATTTGAATATGGCAAATAACATCGATACACCACAGTGGTCTGGTGGGGATATACGGCAGAAGCATGCTGATTAGGTCTGGACACTTTTCAAGGAGGTAAAGGAGTTGGTGGATAATCACTAATTGACAGCGAGTTAAGAAATGTCACAGCTTGAGCCATGGAAGTTGTTTTAGAAGGATGTAGTGGTGAGTTCAGTAGCTGTGGTTTGAGGTGTATTTGGCTATTTTGTCATACCACTGGTCTACTGAGGAGAGTGAGGTGGAATCTAGGTTGATGACTTTGGGTGCAGCATAAACAAAGAAAGAAGAAGCGATGTTTTTTTTTGGGATTTAGTAGTAATTGTGAGTCTGTTAGCCATGCCTCAGTGGAGGTAAGGGACTCGTGTGTTAGGTGTTGCAGTTTTTTTCTAGATTATTTGCAGAACAGATTATAGATTAGTGTAAGGTCATCTGCATACTACATCATGGATGCATATTTAGTTTCAGTGTGCAGATCAATGGTGAAGTTGCTGAACAGCAAAGGACCTAATATTGAGCCTTGGAGGAATCCAACTATTACAGGGAGAAAAGCAGATATGTAATTTTCACATACGACTGTATCCTGTTTGATAGGTAGCTATGAAACCAGAATGATGATGATGAGACTAGACCTAATGAAGACAGTCTGTTTCTGATGCGATAAGGTATCAAATGCCGTGGACAGATCCCTGTGGTGCAGGCAGTAGCATGCTGGGTTGGGGTAAGATGGTTGTAGTCTGTTATAAAGTTGCAGACTTATTTATGAAGACGCTTTTTCTAGTATCTTTTTTAGAGAGAATAAGATGGCTATAGGCCTGTAGTTAGAAAGGTGATCGCCTTTTCCTCCTTTGTGCAGAGGGAAGATATATGATTTTTTCAAAAGTGTGGGAGCATATCCTTTCTTACTTGACCTATTTATTAGGACTGACACTGGGTAGGATAAGGCTTCTTCTGCTAGTTTAATATATTCAACTGGTGTTTTACCTGGGGCCGGGTGGTAGGTTTGAGTTTAAGGTGTAGCTTCTTGATCTTAGTAGTAGGTATTGATTGGACGGTAAAGCTCTTCGGACTACTTTGGTGGTGGTGGGGTTGTTAATGAGAACTGATTGTTTGTATAAAATGAGTGTTGAATTTGTCAGCAATACTACCTGTTTAACTAGTTAAACACAGGGTGGACTGCAATGAATGACTTGGATTTAGGAGATGATTTATGGCTGGCCAGAAGCCTTTAGGATTACTTTGGTTCTTAGTTTGTAGTCTAGTGTGGTAGCACTTTTTTCAGTTCTGATCTCGTTTTCAATAGCATTTCTTAGCTCTCTGTATAACTGAAGACTGGATACAGAACTGTACTTCCTCCATATTTTCCATGCATTATACTATCATATTTCCATTACTTGTTTAGTATCTTTAGACAGCCAGTTAACAGGGTTGGTCTTAACTCATTTAGTTGTAATGGAAACAGGACTATTTAGTATATTCATGAATGCAGACTCAAACAGGGCTATGGCCTCATCCAGGTGTAACGTTTGTAGTACCTTCCAGCTGACTGCTTCCAGGCTGGAGATAAAATAGTCAGGCTGGGATATGAGGTTGTGAGCATTATTATATGAACATTGTTTTATAGGAGAGCTGTCTTTTATAGCCTAGATGGGGAGACATCTGAAAGATTATCAGCTTTGGTAATGTTTTTGGGTTGTTGGTCAGTATCCAATCAATTGTTGTTGCTTGGTTTGTTGCATCTGGTAGGGGTTGAGATGAGTTGTATAGACTGGTGGCATTTTTAGGGTTTCAATATCTATGGTTAGCCAATCAATGCTGAGATAATCTATTATTATGATTTCTTGCAAAATGTTTGATGAGACCCAGAAAAGAAATTCTTCTGTCAATACTGTTACCAGGGGGTATGCATATTCCTATGACACATGGGGTTTTATGTGTATTCAGTTTAAGTGAGAACCAATAACCCCAATCCCACCATATCCATCAATCTATTTAACACAAATTACTAACTCCATCACCAGGCCCAATAAAACAAACCCCCAGGTACCACACTAGACTGGATCCTAGCTTCCCATCCCAATAAAATCTTAAAACTCTGGCATCACACCCGACCCTATAGGAGACCACTTGCCAGCATTTATCTACCAAGCTACCCACTCCTCTCCTCACCTACACCAAGTCATTCTCACACATACCCTCACAAACTTTGACCCAACTACCTTCTCTAACTCCCTGAAACAAACAAATTGGAACCCACTAAAAACCCTTCCACTAGATAATGCCGTTAAAGTTTTCAACTCCTCCTTCTTAAAACGTCCTCAACTCCCTAGCGCCACCAAGAACAAAAAGAGTAAAAACCAAATCCGTCACTTGGCTAACCAAAGATACAAAAAACTTATGTTACAAAGAGACCAATCCTGGAAAACATACCATCAAAACAAGCAGCCTGAAACTTTTCTTAAATACAAACAACTCCGCAACCTTGCTAAAAAACAAATCATCAGAGACAAAAAGTCCTACTATATTAAACTCCAGTCTAACCAATCTAAAAGCCCAAAACAATTCTGGAACTCCATTAATTCTTTTCTCAACCCAGGTACCAAAAGCAACCCCTGCCCTGACACCAGCAAATCTGACCCTGAAATAGCCTCTCTATTCAGCTCCTACTTCACTAACTCCATAGCTGAACTGACCAAAACCTTCCCTAACAATAACCCCTCCCCTCAATCCAACCTTTTGTCACCACCTACAACACTCTCTGCCTATATTCAACCTTAAACCCATCTCAACATCATATATAAAAAAATTACTCTACAAATTAAAACCTTGCTCCCAATGCCCCTAACAATATCCCATCCTCCTTCCTAAAAACAGCTGCAGATGGTATTGCTCTTCCTATTAGCATCCTGATCAACAGATCCATGCTAGAATCTTATGTTCCCAAACTATGGCACACTGCTTTCATTCTACCTCTACATAAAGGAGGCAAAAACAATAAGATCTCCAACTTCTGCCCCATAGCCATCCTCTTCCCAATTTTCAAACTACTAGAAAAATGCATTCACATTCAGCTCATGCCATTCTTAGCCAATAACCAAATAATCACTCCGGCCCAACACGGCTTCCGTCCAGGCCATAGTACAACCACTGCACTTCTCTCCTTCCTAGAGGCAATAAATCTTGCCTGGGACTCTGGAAAAATAGTTTCTACTGTTCTTCTAGATCTGTCCAAGGCATTCAATACCATCTCCCACACCCATCTCCTAAACCAGCTCTCCGACCTTAATCTCTCCCAGAATACCTTATCCTGGTTCTCTAGCTACCTCTCCAATAGATCTCAAGCTGTAAAATGGGGGACAGGCACCTCTACCTTCCTTCCCACCCCCACTGGGGTTCCCCAGGGATCCATAGTTGGTCCAATACAGTTTAACATCTTTATTAACAATTTCCACAAAGCCATACCCAATACCAAAATTGTACAATATGCAGACGATTCCACATTAATCTGCAGTGCCACCAACCTCACAGAGCTTCAGACACTGACCCAAGCTGCTTTCTCCACCACTGAAAATTGGATGCTTCAGAATCATTTCTCACTAAATGCCAATAAATCCAAAATCCTATTATTCTCTCCCTCAAAAGCTTCCCCTCTTGATAAAAAAACTCATTCCAAATCATTAGCCAAAACAACTCCACTATAGAGGTTGTTCCCTTTGCCAAACTACTTGGGGTAACTATTGATGAACACCTGAAATTCGACACTCACATCCAGCAAAATATTAAGAAAACCCATATAAAACTTAGTATGCTATACAGGAACATCCAATTTCTCACTCCTTCCACCAGACAAACACTTGCCACTACCTATCTACTCCCCTCACTAAATGTATGGCGCTCCTCTATTAAACAACTTATCTGCCACACTCACTTTAAAATTGGAAGTCTGTTATAATAGGATTTCTAAATTTGTCACCAAAGCCAAATACTCCTCCCATCACTGTTGTTGTTGTTGTTGTTGTTGCGTCTTTCAGCTTTTCCCGGTTAGGGGTCGCCACAGCGGAACTCCGGTCCACTAATGATTGGCAGTAGATTTTTACGTGCTGGCTTGCCGGGCCTAATGCACAACCTTCAATGAAAGAACGCCCATTCACGCATGTCGCCACACAGAAGATGCTCTGAGAATCGAACGGGCAACGTCTAACTGTGAGGCGACAACGCTACCGCAGCACCACCACCGCAGTATCACCACCACCGCAGTATATTACCCTTAATTTGTTACACTGGCTTGAACTCTCCAACCATCTAGACCATCTTCAGATTACCACAGCCCACAAACTAATATTTCAACCCTTTTAAGTACCCTGCCCTATGCAACATCCTTCTCCCCTACACCCCTCAGAGAACTCTCAGATCTACTCACCAAAATCTAACCTGTGTCCGAAAATCCAATCGCCCTGCTGGTCAACTCCTGCTATCCTTTTCCTTTGCAAAAAAATGGAATTATCTTCCTTACTCTCTAAGGACCTGTGCAGACTTTGAAAACTTTAAATCTCAGCTACATTCCTACCTTTACTCTAACAGAAAATGCATTCTCCCCACTTAGTCCTATAGTTCTCTCTCCACCTCTAAACCCCTCTCCAGCTATGATTACTAGCCTCTCTAGCTATGATCTATAGGCTACCACACATATGTACATATTGTAAAATATCAAATTTGTACTATGTACCTACGAATTTACACCTGCTCTCTAGCATGAAACATAATTGTAAATTGTTCTTCTTTTCTATATTGTATCTGTATCTAAACTTTGTAACATGGAGCTTTTCTCCCCGGGCCTCCACTGAAAACGGGCTCCCTGAGTCATCAAACTGGGAATAAATAAATAAATAAATAAATCTCTGAATTTTTAAATTTTGGTGTAATGAGATGGGAGATGAGGATGATTTTTTTTAATAGATAATGGCTATGTCTCCACCTTTTTTCTAACCCTGTCTAGCTTTATTATACTATATCCTGGAGGAATTAATTTCCTCATCCTTGGTTTCCTGACTTTGCTATGTTGCAGTTATGACTAGAATATCAGGGTAATATTGAGATATTCAGGCAAGGACATCTGGCAAATTTATTACAAATGCTTCTAAGGTTGTCTGCATATAGGTGTAAGCCAGATATAGTTTTTGAGGGTACATGTGGCCTGGAGGTATAGTTAGTTAGGTTTGAGAGGCCTGGGTTAGGATGCATGTTGCCACATATGTATACACATAGGTGTACATGGTGGAGAATAAGGGAGTGTGAGTTGAGACATTTATATTTGAATGTTGGGCCTCAACTTAATATGTTTTGTGGAAGCTTTGGGGTAAGAGTAAAGTTTTTGAAAAGGTGTATGGTTTGTGGTGTAAAGAGAGCTGAAGATATACTAAAGTTAGAATGGAATGTATTAGGTAGCTGAGTAGTGGTTATTTTTAAATGGAGACTGCTTATAGGAGGTAACACGGTCCAGCAATATGAGAGGTAATAGTATGAGCAGCAGTAAGAGTATCATCTTGGTAAGTAGATTTTTATTTTAAAATGAGGTGAAAAAGAAAGACAATAAGCAAATAGATTTACAACAGGGAGGGTTTGTGCGTTTTTTGTGTGTTGTGATTATGTTAGTAGGAAGTGAAGTGCATTTAAATGAATCAGTTGAGTGTCATTTGTGTAGTAAAAGAAATGAGTGGAGAAATCGAAATTTAAGGGAGTATTAAGGTGGGTGGAGCTTGGTGAGTAGGGAGATATGTTTGGGTAACTGGATTGGTTGCTGATGTGGTGGGCAGAGATAGAGGACTAAAAAAGTAAAGTAGGTGGGGATGGGTGGGAACTGGGGCATGGAATAGGCAAATAGAGTGGGCTAAATAACTGAAGTCGAAGGGCTGAGGAAAAACATACAATCAGTGTTAAGCAGCACTTGCATCATACTTCTTTTTAGTTAAAGTACAGCCACTTTCAGGTAGGTTAGGGGTGCATGTAAATATGGGACAAATGAACTAGAGACTTAGTAAAAACAGAATATTATATTGCTGCTTGGGAGGTTTACTAATTTAAAGTAAAGGACCTTTACTAGAGCCAGTTCTTTTTCCTGCAACTTATTTAGCTTATTTTTTTTTTTCATGTTTTTTTTTTCAGTTTAGGTTCAACATTTCATTTTGCATTGGGGTACATCAATACAGAGTCTATGTATGTGTGTGCCTTCCGTGGAAGGTTGGGCACCGGGCTGGCAACTCGGCACCGTAAAACTCTACTGCCAATCATGAACGGACAGGTGATCCACTGTGGCGACCCCTAACCGGGAAAAGCCGAAAGAAGAAGTGCATCAATACCGACCGCAAGCCTGCCAGTGTTTACATTACACAAGTTAGAAAGCTCAGTAGCACAATAAATGATGTACACTGCTCTATTGGGTTGGCCAGTATTGGAGTCCAGTTGATTCTTTACATGAGTGGCGCTCAGCACCTGTTCGCAGTGGAGTCAGCTTAGTTGCTTAGCTGGTATATCTGAAAGCCAGGGAAACTGGCTGTAGCAGGCTAATGTGAAGAAAACAGGAGGGTTTATCCAAAGACAAAGGGTTTTTCTAACATATGGTAGCACTATATAATTCAAGGGATATAACTGAATAGAGATAGAAGCTAAGAGTGAATATGTGAACTAAGTAGTAAGGCAGTATAAGCATGACTTGTGCATCCCTTCTGAGTGATGAAGAAAACACATCAGAGGAAAAGTGCAAATCTGCTATGTTAAGTCAAAATGCCAGCACAGACACCATTGGCATCTTACGTCCAAAATGTAGTTGCATGAAAAATGTTAGCATGTACCATGTCATTCCAATCATACTCAACAATCAGGCTACTAAGTTATTAATCTAAGTTTATGCTATACCATTTCCCAAAAATTGGGGTAGAACAGTAACTTTTGTATATACAATTATTAACAAGGTAGACAGCAGATGAAACTTACCAGATAAAACAGAGAGAAAACATATGAAGTCAGCCTGGCAGGCACACAAGGACAAAAAAAAAAGAAGGAGGCTAACTTAACTAAATGATCCAGTTAATGACAAGGAATATGTTAGAAAACTGAACGTCAGCTACTCTGCTAAAGAATCTCAACTAACTAGGAAAAAAAGGAGCATGGTGAATATGAAAGAAACTAAGCCCAAAGATTTTGAATGCCTCCCATTTTCTTACCTAATTCCACAAGCTATTTGATAAGGTGTTGTTTTCCACGACTCCCCTGCAACAATCTTTCCATCTGGCAGAGAGATCTGAATGGGTTGGCTATTTGCAGCTTTCTGAGTGAGCAGTACATCGTGCTCACTCTTCAGTCTTTCATACAAACTGAGGCGATCTCCAATGTAGAATGGACAACAAGTTTCCTGTGAAAATGAAACAAAATGGAGGGTTTTTAGAAAAGCTAAATAAAGCACACAAGAGAGCAAATTTGTATGACACAGATTTTATACAGTCTTTCGTACCGAATTAAACAGATCCATGGAATGTCACCACTACTTACATGAAATAATGACTACAGAACACAAGTTGTTGTGTCTTTTGGCTTTTCCCGGTTAGGGGGTCACCACAGTGGAACTCCAGTCCGTTAATGATTGGCAGTAGATTTTTATGTGCCGAGTTGCCAGCTCTAACACACAACCTTCAACGAAGGTGCGACCATTCACGCATGTCTCCACACAGAAGACGCTCTAGCTGAGAATCGAACAGGACAACGTCTTACTTTGAGGCGACAACACTACCGCAGCACCACCACCGCACTTTTAACTACAGAACACAAGTAATGTCTACATTTAATAGCTGTAGATCCTTCAGGTGCAATAAAAGCCAGAAGACCACAGACACCACTGACGGTTAGGCTTAGCAAGTAGTCAGTTCTGAAGTATGACAGTATAGCACAAAAAAGAAAAAGGTTATAAGCTACCATTACTTTCGTCCACTAATCCTGGTTTGATTCCTTCTGTGCATGCCTGCATGGGTCTATATCATTTCTGCAAAAAAACTATTTGGCGAATAACTATTCGTTGAACCCAAATTGTCAAAACCTCTCTTCACTGAATGGCCGTTTCATCAAACTTTTTCACAGGGAAAAAAATGGCTATCCAACCTAGCGCCCATCACTAAACTCTAAAAATGTAATATCCACCCAAGTGGGGGAGGGGGGCTGTACCCCTCCCCCAACTAAATATACCAACTCTAAGATCATTCTACTGTGGGGGAAAAGGGTATATTCCAGATGATGGCCAACTATTGTTTTCCCTTTGAAAAAGTTCGACGGAGAGGTTTCAACAATTTGCGTTTGGACGAACAGTTATTTGACAATTAGGTTTTCTGATCAAGTGAGATAGACTCTGTCTGCATACCATGTGACCCTAACTGGTCACTTAACCAGACTGATGTTCTAGAAACTAGTCACTCATGCTTAGAGGGCTTTACCTGAATAGCAAAGAGATAAGCTACTCCACTGTGCTTTAACCTGCTAACAAGTGGGTTTGTAACAAAGGGTTATAAAATGAATAAATGCTATAAGTGCTTGTGAAGTAATTTAATATTCAGGTTTTATTCTACAGATAGAACCTTTTAACTGTCCCGAATTTAAAAGAATGACCCCGATGTTGCCTCATATTTTTAGTCTGTTTTTTATAAAATGTACTTTTTTGACAAATCACTGAGGATTACAAATCACTAAATAATGACAGATACTTGAATTTCAAACCCCATATCATTCACAAAATGGATGGTAATACAAAACCTGCTATTTTAGCAACATTAAGTATAAATGAGCAACAATTAAAATATGTCCCTAATTTTGGGCCTTTGTTCTCCATCATATTTTAGCTTTAATCCTGATTCTTGAGATAAAAGGTACAAGGGCTATGACTGGGTTTGTCAAAGGGTTGGGATGGGTTCTCTTGATGAACATCATTGCAGAAGTCAAATTTGTGCCAAAGTTTGACTTCTACTGGGAAAAACGTGACAAACTCTAGGACGAAACACAAACTGAAAGCCTCATTCTAAATGTAAGAGAGTTTCTTTCTGTAAAAGAATTGTTGACTGGCTTTATAATCTCTCTGTGTTGGAGATGATGGTCTCTAAAAGAAACAAGGGGGCAAAGATTTGAAAAATATTTGATCCAACATCATGCAACTATAGTATCATAGCCATTGAAACACTAAAATGGTGTTTCATTTAAAAGGTGTGGTGTGTGTCTGTGTGTGTGTAGGGAGGATCTCAAATATCCCAGATTTTGTCTCCTAGTTTAGATTGTTTTCTGGCAAATCAGTGAGCATTGCAGTCACATACTAATTACAAGACATTCGAGATTCAAACTTAATAGTGTTTGAATAAAAATCATGTTAATACCCAACAACCAAGTATAATGATAATAGCTGCCAACAAACTGAGGTGTACAGTTACAGTCATACAAGTGGATATAACTGATGGTCAAACCTTTTTGTGTGTGGGTATAATGGGGGCATTGATGCTTTCAATTGTCTCTGATTTTACAGAATGTTGCTGATGTTTTGCCTCATGTTTTGATCTATTCCCCATAAAAAATTATGTTTTTTTCCCCTAGCAAATCATTGAGGATTACAGCCTGTAAATGACAGACATTTGAGTTTCAGACTCAAAAGCCTTCAGAGAAAGCACACTAGCGCAAAGCCTAGTATTCTAGCAACTCTGAGCATATGAGGGCAATAGCTATCCCCGAATTTGATCCTTTGCTTACCATTTTTTTAGCTTTCTCTGATTCTTGAGCTAAGAGTTTGGGAGATGTGGAGGGTTACAGTGGGTTGCACAGTATATTCTGGCAGCAACAAGCTGAGAAGATATCTTCCTGTTTGGTAGTTACTTATGTATTCATCCATTTGATTGCAATCAAACATCTAAGATGTACAGTCATATAAGTGGTTGTCATTAATGGGAGGGGTGTCTGTGGTGAAACGGACTGTATGGAAATGTGTGTATGTGTGCCTGTATGTGTGAGGGAGGGGTGCATTTAAAAGTAGCAAGTTGGCCATATTTTGTTTCACTTTCCATCACAGTCAAACATCAGCAATGTACTCATTAAGTGGCTGTCTGGGGTAGTCTGGGCAAGATGTGTGGACAGCAGTTAATCAATGGCACGGTGGAGCAGTGAGTAGTGTTGCCATGCAACAGCGCTTGGTTCCCTGGTTAACTTTTGGCTGTGATACCTTCTATGTGGAATGTGCATGTACTCCCAGTCTCCGAGAGGGTTTTATTAAGTGTGCTTCAGTTTCTTCTCTTAGACCTTCACATGTATAATACATGCTTTTGTCTGTGTTTTTATTTCCATTCTAATGTAATTCCAGAGGGGTACACAGAAGGTAACTATCTTTTTTAGAGTAGTATGAAGGCAGGCACAATTCTCAGAAAGGTTTTATATATTCATGTAAGTATCTGTCTTCTCTGTTTATTGGGGAAAGTACAGTTGTGTAACATCTTACTATAATGGTAGACGTCCTTCTATTCACTGTTGCAGTATTCCTTACAATAGGGATCCCCTGCCAAGGGCAGCTGATGTCCGGGCAGTATACCAAAGCCTTTAGGTTGCTTTAAGGTACGCCATAGGTCACACGTATGCTCCCTTGTATAGCTTAGAGCATAAAGGTGATATCTGGATATACTATCTTCAGAAATAACAGCCCCAGTAGGAACACCAGTCCAATGAGTAGAGCAGTAACCAGTAAATCTAGAAGAGAAAAGGACCAGGTGAAGGAGTGAGGGAGTGAATACTGCAATAGTGAAGAGAAGGACATCTACCATTACTTTATGATCTTATACAACTGCACTATGTCCTTCTCTTCACTGTTGCAGTATTCCTTACAAGAGGAAGAGTGCAAAAGCTCATAAAAAGTGCATAAAAGAAGAAGTAGTATGAAGGGACACCCTGTTCTTATGGAACACAAAAAGGAAGACAAGCCATAAGGGCTTGAAGCATAGACAACTGTCTGGCAGAAGTAAGGGCTAACAAAAGTACAATCTCCAGAGAACAATGCTGTAAAAAAGCTGTAGCTGCAGGCTCAAAAGGAGCCTGGATCAATTTTTCCAAAAAAAAATTAAGATCCCAGAGAGAAGTAACAGGCTTTCTAGGAGGCCCAATATGAAGGACACATTTAAAAAATTGTTTAGCTTCAAATCTACAAGCTAATGTAGGTAATAAATAAAGGCAGACAAGCAGAAACAGCTGATGTGGGCCTTAACAGAAAAATAAGCCAACCCAGCATTCAGCAGTTCAAACAGATGAGAGAACCAAATGGGTGTCCAAAGAAAGTGGATTCAGATTACAAGAAAGACACTGAATAGAAAACCTCTTCCATTTGGATAAGTAGGATTTCCTAGTTGTGGGCTTCCTGGCCTCCTGCAGGAACCTAAACACATCCTCAGAAAAAGGTGTCTGTACGGAATCAAAATCCTATCACCCAGTGTCAGCTGAAGAGTGGGCAGGTGGGGATGGATCAGAGATTCCTTGTTTTGTGTGAGTAGGTCCACCCTGTGAGGTTAACTTGTGATGATTGCCCTTGGCTTAATGCAGAATAGGGAATCAGTGTTGTCTGGGCCAGAAGGGAGTCACCAGCAAGATTTTGGGAGCGGTGGTACAGCGGTAGCATTGTTACCTCACAGCAAGAGGTTCTCCTGTTCGATTCTCGACTGGAGTGCCTTGTGTGTGGAGTCTGCATGTCCTCCCCGCAGTCGAGTGGCCTCAGAAAGACATGCGTGAATGGGCGTGCGTTCACTGTAGGTTGGGCATCAGGCTGGCAACTCGGCACCATAAAAATCGACTGCCAATCATTAGCGGACCGGAGTTCCGCTGTGGCGTCCCCTCACCGGGAAAAGACAAAAAGACAAACCTGGACTTTTGGAATGAAGGGAAGGGGAGGAAATGCATAAAGAAAAATCCCCTTCCAGGAAAAAGAGAAGGCATCTACCTTCCAGACCAGAAGACCTGGGACTCTGGCACAAAAGTGATGAATTTGTCTGTTCAGAGGGGAGGCAAAAAGATCCACTTGAGGAGTACCCCACTGGTGGACAACATCCAGAAACACAACCCTGTGAAGCATCCATTCATGGGATTGTGTTATGGACCTGCGCAGAAAGTCTGCCACAATATTCTGACCTGAGAGAATGTAAACTGCCCGAGAAGTCACTCAATACTGGAAAGCTAGTTCCCACACTAGAAGTGCTAACCAGCAAAGGAGATAAGCTCTTGTTCCTCCTTGTTTGTTGACATACCACATCACTGTGGTATTGTTTGTAAACAACTTGAGAGGCTCTGGGGAGAATAGATGGTGAAAAGCTTGAAGAGCTAACAGAAGCATTTTCATCTCTGACACTGATGAGGTCTTTCCTTTGTTGAGGCAACCAAGTACCCTGCACCTTTAGAGAGCCGAAGGATGCTTTCCATCGCACATCTGCAGCATCCCACATCTGAAGCATCTGTGAACAGCTCCTGAGAAAGAAGGGGGGGTTGAAAAGGAAGCCCTGGATTGGGACTCAACTACTGAATCCACCACTGAAATTCCAGCCTGAGACATGGAAGAAGAAGAACTAAGATGTCGAGGGGATGAGAATGCTGAAGTCAAACTGACTTTAGAAACCACTGAAGTTTTCTCATGTGGAGCTTAGCAAAAGGGATCGTAGGAATGGAAGAGGCCATAAACCCTAGAGATCTCAGAAACTCCCTGGCTGTGACTGAGGCCAGAAGAAGTAGGGAGTGAAAGAAAGAAATTAGAGTTAGGACCTTGGGAGGAGGCAGGGAAGCCAGCAATGGAACAGCCTGGATCCTGTACCTCAGAAATACATGATCCTGTGAAGGAGTCAGAAAGGATTTATTGAAATTTATAGGGAGCACCAGGCTTTGCAGGATGGAAATGGCAAAGTGAAGATTCTGCAGTAGAATCTCTGGAGAGGACGCCTGAAACAGGAGACTGTCCCAGTAGGGAAAGACTTGTATCCCCCTTGGCCTGCAAAAAGCAATCACAGGAGCAAGGCATTTGGTGAATACCCCTGTGGCAGTAGAAAAGCCAAAAGGCAAAGCAGAGAACTGAAAATGCCAGAAAGCAGAGAAAAGTAAAAACTTCCTGAAAAGGAGATGAATAGGACTATGAAGATAAGCATCCTTGAGGTCCAGAGACATTAGAAAAGCCTGGGAAAGCAGCAGAGGGAACAAAGTCTGAAAGGAAAGGACCTTCAGAAAGGTGTTTCAGTGAGAGAGGTCCAAAATGGGTCTCCATGTGCCTTCTTTCCTGGGAGCCAAGAATATTCTGGTGTAAAACCCCTTTCCCCTTTGAGAAATTGGAACTTCTTGAAAAGCTCCCAGAGTCAAAAAATGCTGAAGCACCCCTGGAAAGAAAGTAAAGTGTTCCTGGGAGGGGTGGGGATGAAGAATGCCCATAAAGGGGGAAAAGATTTCTTGACCATGTCATACCCTAGACAGAGAATAGAGAGAACCCAGGAATCCTGAGTAATCTTTAACCAAACTGGAAGGGAAAGGAAAAGATTAAGAGAAAGAGGAATGTGGCTGAGGACAACAGGATAGTCAGACAGCACCTGGTTTGTCAGGAAAAGTAGATTTCTGTGTCACAATAACCTGGGTAACTTTAACAGGAGGAGCCCATTTCCCACCCTTTTAACCCTTGGGAAGAGGGCGAGACTGCCTATGAACAAAGGATGGCTTATTACGGTAATTTCTTTGAAATTTAGGCACAGGAGAAACAAAAACATGTTTAAATTCCTGTAAAGCCTTGCCCTTATCCTGAAGAAACTTATACAAATCAGCAACAGCTGCACCAAATAACTGTTTATTATCAGAGGAGCATTCATCAAGTTAGCCTTAACATCATCAGGCAAAGGTTGAAGTCAAAACCAGGAATATCTCCTCATCACAGAACCAATAGCAGCAGCTCTAGAAGAAGCATCTGCTGCATCATAACTGCACTTAATAGAATGGCGAGCCACTTGAGAAGTCCCTAACAAAGAGAAAGTAGAAGTCTTCCCCTTCAGAATCAGGAAGATCAGAAATTACTTGACAGGTCAGAGAAAGAAGAGACAAAATATATATGGATATATGGGTCGGATAACGGACAGCCCTAAAAGCCAGGGAAGCAGATGTATAAACCTTCTTACCTAGCCTTTCCATGGTTATGCTGTCTTTATCAGAAGGAAGTAACTTCTTACAAGGCAGTAAATGAGCTGGCTTGTCAGATGCTACAGACACCACAAACGAGTCAGCAGAAGGACATCTATAGAGAAATTTGCAATCCTCAGGAATGCAATCCTCAGGAACCCTATAAAACCTATCAGGTTTTTTGGTGACAGAGGGCTGGGAGTCTGGAGCCTGAGATGCAGTAGAAAAGGCATCCAACAAGGCAGACAAAACAGAAGGAACAGCAGAAGGCCTAAGAGGCTCCATTTGCAGAAGCTCATACCACCTCTTCTGGACCTCAGAAATCTGAGCACAATCCCATTTAAAGAATTCTATTTTTCAGGAAATTGTGTCCCCAAAATAAATCTCCTCAAAAGGGGAGCCAGTGGACTCCTCTTCCTCAGAATTATAGTCTAAAGGAAAAAGAATTTAGGATGAATAAGCATGGGATTCCTCATCTGAATCCATCTCCTCCTCAGAGGAATCCTGTTCCCTAGGCCTTTTAAGGGGAGTAGATGACCAGAGAGGGGGGCAGGAACAGAAAACCATTGAGGAGGTTTCAAAGCCCTAAGGACATTAAACAACTCAAGTGAAACTTTGCCATTCACTCTGAGGGTCCTTAGGAGCAGAAGAAACATGCTTTGTTTTTTGTACCTTTTTCAAAGGGACGTCCGCCTTGTAAACCATAGAGGGCTCAGAACCCAGATGGCATTCAACAATAATAGTAGGAACTTCCTCTCCAACCAAAATCTGAGGAACATCCCAAAGCCCTTTGGTAATTATCAGCCGCGGTTCCCCCAAACATCTGAAGCAACATCTACAAGGCCTCTAGGGAAATGTGTGAGGTCAGATACATGCCAGCCACTGAAGTGGTTGTGGCAGAGAAATCCAGTGGAGGAGCCGGGTGATCCTCTGAGCTTTCACTAGTCTCAGGAGAGATGTCTGGTGGAGGTGGCACAGAGGAAGAATCGGAACTAGACTTCTTGGCCTTCTTCTTCATGGACAACTGACCCTCTGAGCAGTAAGTTTCTTCCATAGTGTCTTTTGCTAAAAGCTTAACACACTGGTTCTCTAAGGTACAGGGCCAAAGAGGAAAGCTGACAACAGAGAGTCTTTGGGATGAAGGTCTGACAAATGGAATAGGACATATGGTCATAGGAAGCACTGAGACAAAATAAGCACTGCTCATGATGATCTTCAAGGGGAATCCGATGATCAAAAGATGGCGTTTGGACTGGCAGCAAAGTACTGACAAAAATACATCACATTTACGCTCTATGCTATACACAGGAAGCATGTGTGTGATGTGTGGCATACCTTAAAGCAACCTAAAGGCTATGGCATACTGGCCGGAAGTTGGGACACCCATGGCAGGAGATCCCTATTGTAAGGAATACTGCAACAGTGAAATGGAGGGACATCTACTGTTTTGGTACACTTGAATAAGGCTTAGACCAAACTTAATTTTCATTAAAAAGAAAAACAAAGATTTACTCATAGTGCTTTGTTCAGGCCATCAGTGCAATCTAAAGCTATAAGTTTTGGGGCAGACCTCTGGCTTAATTGCGTTTCTTCCTCCAAACTTACTATATGGACTCTTGGTCAGTTAGGATGTGTTAAAAGGATTGAATGAAAAGAGTAAAACAATGTGAAAAAAAGCAAAGAATGAGTAATCTACCTGGGTGTTGTGAGGCCAGAATGAAAAGGAAATTGGGGTGTCCACGAAGTACTCTGCCTAAGGCTCCGTTTAACCTAAGGCCTACCTTGTTGACTGCGAACAGACATCTGAGGTGGTCAAAGTGGCCATAAAGTGGGAGTAATGAATTAGTCTGTGGATGAAAGTGAATGACTCCATCTGTTTGAGCACAAGCAATGGTCATTGACCTGTCCTCATTCCAGTTAGTCCTACCAATTCATTTGCTTCCTGCAGTTCCGCTTTATTCTGAAGTCACTAGCTGCCACTGCCTCTGATGATCCTCACTACTGCAAATCAAGTTTCAGTCCCCACCCATAAATAATGCTGCCTGCAGAAAACTGATCATGTCTCTCAAAATACTCAAGTTCAATAATAGTAGTTTCAGGGGGAATATAAATGCAGGCCATTGTAATCCTCCTTTCCTGCCAATTATGCTTTATTTTTTTATTTTTTACCAATAAACCCTTATTGTTACAAATCTACCATTATTGTCTATCTTTTCTTCCTCTATCACTATTGAGTCCTCCACCACACTCAGCATTTTTGCTCCTCATTTATTTGTCCCTAATACTCTGTTGAATATCCATTCTGATGTTCTTTCTTTACCAGATTGACATGATTATTCCTATCCAAATGCAACTCCTGTAACACTGCTATTTGCACCTTACATTTCTTAATTTAGTGCTCTTTGTTTTTTGTCTGTATTTGAAATGCCACTGACATTCCATGATAAGACCAATAAGGTAGTCATTCTGATCTCCTACAAAGCTCCTACTTTCACTTATTCAAAAGAACTGTCATGCAGAATATAAGTGATTCCAAATTGCAAACTGCATGCACACATTGCCTAACAGACTGATCTTAAATACAGTTGCTAGTTCTCATCTCTGTTTGAACTGATGTCACATTTTCCCAGCATTTGCACCACAATAAAACAACACTCAAGTAAAAAAGAAACTAAATATATTTTACACCCCAACCCCTTTAAACTCACAGCAAATAAACAGAATTATATAACGTTACCCCTCCAAACAGAGGTGGTTGTCCCAAAAACATAGCTACACCCACAGGCTTTACCTAAACTAAAGTTAGGTTTAATCATGATGAAAGCACATACTGTCCTCTCTCTCTTCACCTCCCAAATGTGAAAAACAGCTTGCATGCTCTTAATTAAATTATGTTTTATCCTTAAGATATGGTGCACTGACTACCCTTCAAAACAAATAAAATTTTGCATGTTTATATTTAATACAACCATTTGCAAAAGTGTTCGATTCTTTCAGTATCAAGCTTTCATTTAGTTTCACTGAACTGCTTGCAAATTCCCAGTTAAATACAAATCGGGAATCAGGATATTTCCTATAAAAGTGCCTCAGAACACATTCTTTAGTCATTTCCTGATTAAATTCTTGCACCTGCAAACATACTTTCTGCAAATGCTAGCACTTAATGAGAAAATGCTTATAGTTTTATCAATGCAAAAAATAGCTCTTTTCAAATACAGAAATATACAGTTTTTACGCTTTTCATTTTGTAGCATGTTTGTTCAGCAGAAAAATTCCTTTATCTACAATGTAAACTGAAAACCCTCACCTATACTTCCACCTGTAAAAAACAGATGGAACTGCTATATTTTAATAGGTATACTGTATTATCACTGCACTTTTGCATCTTTCTCTAGCAGCCCATGATCAAAACATTATATTGCTCATATCCAGCCTTTATCTTGTTACAGTATATATATCCCCAAGTAAATTACAGTCAGAAAAAGTAATGTTTTCTTTAAAATCACTAGCATAATCAGTAATCAATGAGACTCCCCACCCATTTCACATCTGAAATACTCTACACGCTATACAGAACAGCTTTACAATAGAACTTGCAGATTAATTAAAGACAATATGAACATTTTACTAAGAACATTTTTATTACTTACAGTTAATTATTTATCTCCTCTACTGTCCTTCTAAACATCAGTTGCAATGGGAAGTATGCTTCAGTGTCATCCCATTAATTTAATACGGTCAAACTTCCAGTCTTTTTCAGCCACTTCTAGCAGAGGCATAGTACTAATTTCTGAAATGCATCTTATGGAAAGAACACTTACAATTCTTCCATTTATTTCCTATTTTCACATTACTGCTAGTCTTTTTTTTTCTCATCTCATCCATGCAGCTCCAGTCTCTGGTTCAAATCCAAGATACTCACAATTTTTCTAGTCAAACCTCTGTTTTTTTTTTTTGTCACAAAATCATTTTCCTTTGGAACAATGGAAAAGGTTTCACAGGTACTCACTAGGCTACTGACTAGTGAGGATCTTTAGAAGCCTAGTCATACATTCCCATAAAATTTTTGGACCTTATATTTTAAAGTACAAATATCCCAGAGATGAGTAGAACATTTACATGTTGCCCCTGTCCATGAGGAACAAGGGTTCTAAACAAATAGTGAATTTGCAGTTAAGCTATTCATTTGTCCAATTTACGTTTGAATAGTGTAAGAGAAGTACTTTCCTTTATATGGCAAGGAAAAAGTGGTATTATCTGTGATGCATTTTATACTCCAACATGTTAGTTACAACAGACTTCTTGCTTTCTGCAAGATACTGTTATACATTTCCTAGCATTCAGTTTTAGCCCATGGTTTTGACACCAGACACTGGTTTGGGAAAGGCACTCTTGGAGGGTCTTGGTGTCCGCTGAGGGGTTTATGATGGTAGTCAGCTGTAAACTTGGTAAGTCGTAAATCTTTAACACCAGCTTTAACCTCCAAGAAGTAAATGTCAAAGAGGAGTGGCCTAAGGACTGAATCCTGGGAGACATCATGGTGACAGGTCTTCTGGAGGAGGTACAGCACTGCACCCCAATTTCATGGGTTCTATTTATGAGCTAGTTTGATATTCAGTGAATTGCATAAGGATTACTTAGGCTTTGTCATTGTCAGAAGAATGAAAAGCAGAGTCCCTTTCATCTTGCCATCTTCCTTTTTCTGAGCAAACTTATTTAATTCCTCCTTAGTCTGTTCTGTATTAAGCATGTCTTTGATCATCCAAGAAAAGAAATTCTAACAGCTGGAAAAAACAACTTGAATCTCACACCTGCCTCTTGGCATCCCCTGATTGCATGAATAAATTAGCTTCTCTTCTGCCTGGTGTACAGTGAATAATCAATCATATTCCACAAACTCTGGTGTCCCCAACAGTTAATAATTTTCCATTCTGCGCAATTTTGCCAGGAGCAGATCTTTTTGCTAGTATGATTGCATCTTTACTACTGTAGGTCTTGACTTCTTTCTCACTACCAAATTTTAAAGCATACAAGCAGCAGTATGCTCTTTCATTTAACAAGTCCTGCTGTGGAACACCAGTCCAGTTGCTTATTTGTACTTTCATAAAATGAATGCAGTTGTTCCACTCAGCTTCTCTGGTATAACAGAAGATTTCAGATTTTCCCTGCATGCATTGTCCTCCAACTCCATAAATTTTTTTGAAACCATTCTTCTTAAGAAACCTCATATTAAAGGGCAACCACACCAACAGACTCAAAAAACATGTTTATTTCATCATGATTTGGTATTTCCTACATTTTAACACCACTCTGGAACTATTTAGAGCTTTTTAGATATTTTTATACGCAATTTCCGACTCTGACCACATGGGGTCTGGCATTTTGAAATAATTCTGACTGTTTAGTCTGCCTCTAAGTATCCCAGAATACATTGTTTGTCTCCAAAAAATTGCATCAGATCTGCCACATTTTCCATAAAGCTCCTCTCAGTGCACTGATTTTACAGGCATTCACTGCTGTGTTAGTCACCTACTTTTGGTTAAAATGGTATCCTATTTCAATGACTACTTCAAACAAAAGCAGTGCAAATGCTACAGAACAGAACTGAAAAGTGCATTCTATTGCTCTTTCTTCTTAGAAATGCTAACTTGATTCCTTTTGTGAAGGCTGAAATCTAGTTCTTCAAGGTAAGTCCCCTCCCCCTTCACACCTACCTTCCCTAGCTGTCAAAGAGCTAAGGGTAATTTGACCCATTATCTGCATGTGATTGACAGCTCACAGCAGGTGACCAGACTAATGTACCATTTTCTTGTCAGCCTTTCCTTCCTTACAGTGGGATACTTTTTGTTGTACTCCTCCTGTCAAATTTAGAACCAAGCTCCATAGCACTGGGAATAATCACTGTTTTCCAAAGCATCAAACTCTCACTTATTTTTCCTTCCTGTTTGGTTAAATAGTTAACAAATGATACACTATAAACACAAAATATTTCACAGACTTGCATGACAGCACCCACATGCTTTTTTAAGTGGTAATTTAAGAAAACTACGATACTGCATACTTCTTGTAATCTGATGTAGTGTTGTCGATTAATTGTGACAGACATCTGGTTCTTACGTAAAAACATGCAATTAATGTCTACGCATGGTCATTGCAAATTTATGCTCAGTTTTTGCAGCTGTTACTGTGCTTGTGCCTGTACTTTGTCACATATCGGTAAGGCTCTTCAGGAAAGTGAGATTATAGTTTGACATTTTTGCTAGGTTAACAGTGGGCTGGCAAGGCAGGTCTGACATCACAATGTGGGAGGTCCACTGGCTCTTCTATACAGCATGCAAATCAGGCGGGGATTGCATCACTTTGGGGGAGGAAATGTCCCAGTAGCAAGAGCTCTGGCAAATGTGACATCATCATTTACCACATAGAGGTTTTTCAACTTGGTTTTCAAAGTGAAAGTAAAATGGTACAGAAAGGTAGGAAGCCTAACAGAGAAAACAGTTGAGTGGATTACTTTTTAAAGCTGCATGGGTGATTTTTTAAGGCTGTATCAACGAACAGGGACTAAAAGACAGCAGGTTGAGCATTCTGCTTTAATATCTTATTGTTGTCCTTTAAGAAAGCCTTTCCTTCATTTCAACCTCTGATTTTGCAAATTTACATCATCTGAATATATGCTTAAAACTTTTTTTTTACTCTTTCCAGCCTTTTGTAATTGGACTTTATATATTCCTCTAGTTTTTCACCAGTTTAAACATTTATAAATGCATTTGATTTATTTTTTCCTCTACATTACTGGACACTACCTCCTATACCAAAAGCTGAAACTTGCATACCTTTTTGCTGAACAGCTGCCAGACTTTTCCCCATCAGTGTTTTTAGCTTCTTTTCTAGCTACTCTTCTTTTACTTTCTCTAAATTATTTCTTCATTGACATCAGGCAATATGGTGACTAGCAAGTGACCAACTTTTTACCCAAATTGTTGGCTTTATTACAGTTCATTTCTTTTTCACACTGGGAGAACTGTAATGAACCTGTTCTTCAGAGTACAGTCACCTTGAATCCTCCTCACAGAAGTCGTAGCCCAAACCACAGCTCACAACCATCATGCACTTTTCATGATGTACTGAATTTGTGATACAGTAATGACCCATGGAAAATGCTCTGTCACACATTTTCTCTTTAACCTCAGTTAGGTCAGTGCTTGATAAATAAACATTAAACAAAACACTGCAACTGTAACTTACTTCATTCTAGCAGAACAGTATTCAGAGAGAGAGAAAGAGAAAAAAAGAGACGGTCATGTAGAATGCAAAAAAAAAAGGGGCAGACTTGTTACAGTGAGTTCTGTAGTATAATAAATAGTTCACATCTACTTCATACACAGATGATTATGGGCTCAGTCCCCAGTGGAATTATTATTAGCATCATACCTCTAAACTGCATAGATTTTCGCAGAATGTCAAGATTTTTGCCTCATATTTTGGTCCATTTTTCATAAAATTGTGGTTTTCTGACAAATCATTAAAGACTGAAGTCAGACAAAAATGACCCTTCAGAAAATCCATGCCAATGCAAAACCTGTTATTCTACCAATTTTCTAAGTTTGTAAGAGCAATATTTTGAAATTGTCCCTATTTTTGGACCTTTGCCCCCCCCCCCCATTATTTATGGATTTGCCCAGATTTCTTGTTTTAAGAGGTATGTCTGGGAAGCATGTCATGATCACATGTACAGTAGATATCAGAGCAAGTGAACCAAGTTCCCCAACCTTTGCTGACACACACGCGTGTGACAGACATTACTGTTCTTTAAAAGTGTTTTTTCGTTTGTTTCTACTGTTTTACTCAGAAAAAAAAATTTTGCTATTTTCCCACCTTACTAAGCTAGAAAAGTCCAGTTTCAGATACTTGCTGATACCTGACTGTGTTTAAGCTTCTGTGTTGGCCAGACCTTACTTGGGCAAAAAGGAAGATTCTTTGTTCACCAGTGAGAATGGGGAGCTCTGAACGGCCTACCTGTCCTTGGAGGAGTGGTTTCTGCCCGGAAACTGTAGTTTTATTGGCCATTTTGGTCCAATTTCAATCTCTTTAATCTTTCTGGTATAAGAACCACATTTGGGCAGTTTTTGCATTTGTATAAGCTCAGCATATCCTGCCCAGGTGTCCTGCAGAGACCTACAGCACCAGTGAGACAAAAGGAGAGACTCTGGAGTGTTTAAGTACTTTTTTTGGCTTTTTCTTGATATTTAAGCTATTTCTGCCTAAACGCTCATTTTCTGGCATTTACTGCTTCTAAAACGCTTAATTTTGTAATGTAACAGCATTTATTTGGGTTTACACTTTAAAAAAAATCATTTTTTTGTTGTAAATTGTATTTTTTTATTGTTACTGGCTTCACACACATGTGTGACAGCCATTACTGCTCTTTAAGTGTTTTTTCGTTTGTTTCCACTGTTTTGCTGAAAAAAAAAAAAAAAAAAAAATCTTGCTATTTTCCCACATTACTAAGCTAGAAAAGTCCAGTTTCAGATACTAGCTGATACCTGGACTGTGTTTAAGCTTCTGTGTTGGCCAGACCTTACTGGGGCAAAAAGGAAGTTTCTTTGTTCACCAGTGAGGGGAGCTCTGAACAGCCTTCCTGTCCTTGGAGGAGTGGTTTCTGCCCAGAACTGTAGTTTTATTGGCCATTTTGGGCTAATTTCAATCTCTTTAATCTTTCTGGTATAAGAACCGCATTTGTGTTGTTTTGCGCATAGCGCAGCGGCGGTTAGCTAAGATTAAACTATTCCCGGCTCTGCTGAGTCTGCTCTTCAGATTTTCCCTTACCACTAGCCAGTTCTCCCAGACTTAGCCTTCAAATCAGCACTTTCGGACTAGCACTTGATCCAAAAAGAGATGGAAGCACAAACAACCTACAGTACTCGATCCCCTACAATTGTTTGTAGGGAACAGCCAAACTACTCTCCCCACCAGGTAAATAAAAATAAGTTCCAAAACTCTCCCAGGCATGTCCATGAGCCAGCTCCCAGGGTATTCTCTTGTTCATCTGATGAATATGGGCATCCTGAGGCAATGTCACAACTGCCTCATGTACACAGACAACCCTCTCCTCCTACCACACGACACCAAAATCTGTGAGAGATGCACTTACATAGCCAAATTTGAGGCAAAGCTCTCTCCAGCCACTACTGGATTTGACAGTCAGGAGGAGAAGGTACCAACCTGCAACACCCCACTCACTGCACATAGACCCACCAAACATGCAACTGCAAACCCCATACATAGATACACAAAGACATATTCGGAGGCTCTAAATAAAAACCTGCAGAAACAGCAGAGACCTCCAAAGCAGACACACAAGCAACCTACACCCACTAACACACTGAAATCAACACATAACCTCCAAAACCAGTGTGCCAGACAAACACAGACCTTAAGGCAAAACACCATACCTAACACACTGATAATAGGTGACTCCATAGTCAGGCACACATATGTCCCTCTCATCAGGCTGAACAAAGAGAAGCTCACTGTCAGCTGCTCGTCAGGTGCCAGAATTCGCCACATTACCCATGCACTCAGGTCACTCCATGACAAGTACAAATACGACTCTGTCATTGTCCATGTTGGTGTGAAGGACATGAAATGTACCTCCTTGGACTACATGAAAAGGGACATAGAAGAGCTCGCTGATCATGTAACCAAGGCAGGTACAACCCTAGCCCTGAGCGGCATCTAACCCTCACCAAGAATGATACCTCAGTACAAGGAAAAACAATATAAATTTCAACAATTGGCTAAGTTTCTGGTATCATTCAAAGGGGATCCAGTATCTGTCTGCCTGGGATGACATGCTTGACAAGCCTCGATGCTTCACCAGAGATGGCTTGCACCTGTCACCCCTGGGATTTAGGATACTGTCAAAGGCTCTTGCCACCCCCATAGTGCCTTTTTTAGGCAAGGCTCAAAAGACAAATCCACCGCCGTAACAATTACCAACGACAAAAATCTGAGGGTCATGCTGCTCAACACTAGGAGTTTAAACCTCAAAATGCACTCTCTCGAGGCACTCCTCAATATGGAGATCATCGATATTTGTGCAGTGACGGAGACCTGGTTCAAGGCTCAAGAGAGCACCCCAGCGATACCAGGCTACAACTCGTGTCACACATTTCGGCCACAAAACCTGGACCGAAATACAAAGGGAGGAGGCGTATACATATTCATCAAGGATAATCACACCTCCAGACTGGTTGCAAAGTATGATGCCTTGGAGATCATCCAAATGCAACTTACAATGGGCAAAACTGCAATTCAGATTGTAGCTTGCTACAGATCACCATCCCTGATCCTTGTTCCTCGAGATACTGGAAAACATGAAGGTCCAACCGAACACCCTTATACTGGGTGATTTCAATTACCCAAACATTAACTGGGAAAACTACGGAAGCACTAATACCTTTGCTTAATGCTTCCTTGAATATATAAACTTAAATGCCCTGGACCAGCTTATTAGCACCCCCATGAGAGGTAATAATATACTGGACCTGGTTATCACCAACATGGAGGATAAATGCTCCACACCTGTGGTAAATTCCTCATTGGTCAGATCAGACCATAAACTCCTCACCCTAGATATCCACATACCACACTCACCCCCGCCCAGGGAAACCACGGTAAAAAAACTTCTCCAAAGCAAACTTTATGCTACTCAAGACAGAGCTGGCAAATTTTGTTACTCCAACACAGAATGTAAATATGATTGAATCTGCTGTATGCTACACAAAAGCACTCTACAAGCACTTACACAAATGCATGGACCATGCTATCCCAAACAAGACCAAAACCCATTCCTCCAAAAAGAGGAAACCAGTCTAGTGGACCCTGGCCATAAATAAGCTCTACAATAGAAGGAAGAAATTATTACAAGAAAGAGTAAAAACCCAGGAATGGAAGGGATCCCTGACCAACCTTAGCATAAAGCTAAGAACCCTCATAAAAACCTCTAAGGTGAACTTTGAAAGAAAAATCACAACAGACACCAAAGACAACCACAAGGTATTTTTTAGTTATGTCAAGAACCTAAACTGCAACACTCAGATCTGCTAGGAGTTACAGCATAAATTCAAAAGTCATGGAACCAACTGATATCGCCAATATATTGGCAGATAGGTTCAGTGCAAACTTTACCCCACCCTCACCACCTAGACGGCCCATACCAGACGATTGTGCTGCCCCTGAAATCACAGACACCCATGTGAAAACAGCACTCTCCAAAGCAAAAAACACAGCATCCATGGGACCTGACAGCATCCCAGGCTGCATGATACACGAACTGCAAAACAAATTAATCCTGCACTTTAATACCATGTTTAACCACACCCTCACCTCAGGCTATGTGCCCACAGAGTGACGCAATGCAACAGTCATCCCACTCCACAAAGGAGGTGCCACCACTGACCCCGGGAACTACTGCCCCATCAGCCTGATGAGCCTATAAACAAAGACATCGGGAACCTACAAACTCTAGACCCTACCCAGTTTGGGTTCGTAAGGGCACGGTCATGTCTCCTCAATCTGGTTGACTTTTTCAAAAAGGTCACTTGAGGCAATAGATGAAGGGAAGGTGGTCCACACAGCATACCTTGATCGTGCCAAGGCCTTCGATACCATTCCCCACTCGGGAATTATAGACAAACTCACTAACCTAAACAAACCCCTTACGTAACAAGATGGGTTGCCAACTGGCTCATGGATAGAACACATTCAGTGAGAATACAGAATGCTAGACCGGACTCGAAACCTGTGACTAGTGGAGTACCACAGGGCTCAGTATTGGGACGCCTCCTGTTCAGCATCTATTTCTCAGAGGTACAAACAAACATGGAGGGATTATGACTAACAAAGTTTGCAGATGACTGCAAACTGGGCGCCATAATTGACACTCCTACTGACGTAGACATCCTTCAGAGGAGTCTCACTGATACAGATACGTGGTGTCAAAATTACGGCCTCAAGTTAAATGCCAAAAAGTGCATTGTCATACCTTTTGGGAAAAAACAAGTACCAATGAATTATGACATAGCTGGCAGCCCACTTATCACAGAGAGTGTGATAAGAGACCTCAGGACACAGGTGGATAGTAACCTCTCCTTCGACAACCACATCGCTAACGTGGTTAGAAAATACTTTTACATGGCCCATATTATCACAAAGGGGTTTGCATCTAGGAATAAGGAGGTTATTGTCCCCCTCTACTCATCACTCATTAGACCCATAATTGAGCACAATGCCCCGTTTGGGATGTACCTTACAAGATATCTGCAACAACTGGAGAGGCAGTACCTCACAAAGAGGATAACGGGCCTTAAACACATGCCCTATGCCACGAGGCTAAAAAACTCAAACTATACTTGGTCGCGTACCGACTACTCAGAGGTGACCTATTCCTAACATACAGGGCTATGGCAAACCCCAAATTGCTAGAAATGCTCCACCTAAGGAAAACCCAATCCACCAGAATTACACGCTCAAGGGACATTAACCTGACAGCAACAATAAACAGGACTTGTTGGAGGGACAGATTTGTGTCCCAGAGACTCCCCTTGCTCTGGAATAAGGTCCTCATATATGTGAGGCAGAGCCCCTCACTAGTGATCTTCAAGAGGAATCTTGATGAGTGGATGGGAAACAGGAAATTCACCCTGGGAATCATGTCTGTGGCCTTGCTCGGCAGGTAACTAAACCTCATGGGAGGCAAAAGCCGAAACATTTTGGCTAGGCTTAATTATGCCCTAGGGCCAATAGCCCAGTACTTGCCTATGAACCTATGACACTACAGTTGTTCAGCAGTTAGTGAAGTCTCAGTCTATCACTTAGGTCCACATTTCTATCAATTAATCAGGGATGAGAAATAAATCATGTTTTTTTTTAATTAACTGTGGTGAGTGGTCTTCTGTGAGGAAAGATAGCTCAAGATTCAGTGCCAATACAGGTTTCCTGCAGGATTCAGAGATTTACTTCAAACATTAACATTCTATTGCATATTTTCAGATGGGTGCTGCCCTTGGAAGTTAAGGGAAGAAGGGGTCTGCAGCAGTTAATTACTGAGACACCAGAATGGAACACCACCACTGTCCAATGGTAAGAGAGGGAAAAAACAGAAAAGTTATTTTAGCATCCAGTGGGCCTCTTCATGATCAGGTCAAAGTACAGAAGTCTCTTATTTTAGCATGCAGTCATCATCTTGGCAATCTGGAGAGAAGTTGGAAATCTGCGCAAGAAAAGACAAAGAGAGAGAGACACACACACATGGGGAAAGAACCTGCCAGCCTAACACAACCCTACTACTTTGGTGAGAATAAGAGGAATTAAAGTGATGTTCTGGCGTGGGGGGGGTTAACTGAAGACTTATGAGACAGGAGTGGCAAATTCTTTGAAGCAGTCACCAAAGCCGTAGATGAGGGTAAGGTGGTTCACACAGCCTATCTAGATCTTGCCAAGGCTTTCGACACCATCCCCCACTCTGGAATTATAGATAAACTCACTAAAGTAGGTATAAATTCCTATGTCACAAGATGGGTTGCCAAATGGCTCACTGACAGAACCCACACTGTGAAAGTAGCAGACTCCAAATCCAACTTCAGACCAGTGACAAGAGGAGTACCACAGGGTTCAGTCTTGGGTCCTCTCCTGTTTGGTATCTACTTCTCTGAAGTACTGGCTAGCACAAAAGGTCTTTGGCTACCGAAGTTCGCAGATGACTGCAAACTAGAAGCCATAATCAAAACTCCTAACGATGTGGACTTCCTACAAAAGGGCCTCACTGAGACAGATGCCTGGTGTCAAAGCCATGGCCTCAAGCTCAATGCCAAAAAGTGCATGGTCATCCCTTTTGGTAAAAACTCTGTACCCATGAACTACCACATAGGCAGTAGTCTACTTAACACCAAAAGTGTGATAAGAGACCTTGGGACCCAGGTGGACAGTGGTCTCTCCTTTGATAATCACATTGCCACAGTAGTCAGGAAATCCTTCTACGTGGCACACCTCATCACAAAAGGTTGCTCATCAGGAAAAAAGAGGTTATTGTTCCCTTCTACTCGTCACTCATTAGACCCATTTATAGAGTACAACGCCCCTTTTGATATGTACCTCACAAGACATCTACAACTACAGGAAAGGCTGCAGAAATACCTCACAAAGAGGATTACTGGCCTCAAACAGATGCCCTACGCAGACTGTCTCAAAAAACTCCAGCTTTACTCCGTCGCATATTGTCTACTCAGAGGCGATCTTTGCCTAACATACAAAGCTATGTCCAACCCTGAGCTGTTGGACATGCTTCACTTAAAGAACCCTCCGAGCTACATGCTCTAGGGACCTAAACCTGGTCACCACAATAAACAGAACATGCTGGAGGGGATAGATTCTTGTCCCAGAGACTTCCCATACTCTGGAACAAACTACCTATCTGTATCAAACAAAGCTCCTCTTTAGCACTCTTCAAGAAAGATCTTGATGATTGGATGGGAGATGGGAAATTCACCCCGGGGATAATTCCTGTGGCTCTGCTTGACAGGGGCACAGGAAAATAATTTTCTTGGGTGGCGAAAGCCAGGGTATCATTTGGCTAGGCTTATATAGGCCCTAGGGTCAATAGCCTAGTACCCACCTATGAAATGGCAACAGTTAAGAAGACACAAGCACACCCGTTCGTTATCAAGTGCGCACATTTTACGTACGTTGTCTGTACTTTGACCAATCAAAGTACACCTGCCAGTGTTTATGGGCCAAGGATCTCAACCGTCAAGTGTGAGTGAGGATTAGGGTTACAGTAAGAATCGTGGAGGATTCCAAGGAAAAGAATCTTATGACTTTCTGCAAAGAGAAGAAGTTTGGTGTCAGAATGGTCTGAAAATGGCGAGCAGAGTACGATAACCTCAGTCAACAGGTGTCAATAATATTATTATTTTATAATTTAACACATCTGTCGTGTGTTGTTGACTATCTTAACTGGGGCTTATTTTTGGGGTAGGGCTTATATCATGACCACCCTGGAAACTATGCTAGGCCTTATTCTCTGGTTAGGTCTTATTTACGAAGAAATACGGTAATTGGTTCTCTGAGAGATCAGCTGATGCATGGAACAGACTACCATATTACATTAAAGTAAGCACTAGTTTAGATATTTTTAGAAGCAGCCTGGGCACTTACTGTATGAATAAATGTTTTGGTATATTGGCAGGTTAGAAGGGCATTAATGCCAGTGTGTGAAATATTTGTATGCATGTATGTTATTTGAAAGGATTCCTGTGCAGAAACCATATTTAAGGCATTACAATTTTTTCTATTTTTTGCAAAAGGGGTTAGTTATTTTGTTTTTGATCTTTTTCTTTGCTGATTCCTGCCGACTGTCAGACCCCCCCCCCAAACCAGCTGACTGTCCCTTTCATTCCCCCATTCCACCAACTCTTCTGTTGATGGTGAAGGTGAATGATGACTTATCAAAAGGTAATGATCCAATCGGATCAAGAAATATGATCCCAGCAACCCGAGATGCATGCAGCTGAACTAGGGCCTACAGTACTGGCCCAGTAGATGTAGCCAGATTTTGATAGATGATTAGAACTAGGCACAACACTATGCACTGTTCAGCAAAACAAAGTACACATCTCGGATTATGCAGGGAGTGCTTTACGTCTCTCTCCTGGGTGCCAATAGTGTAAAGTATGGGTTTATCTCCCTCTTAAAGTGATGTGTAATTCAGTGTTAGCCACATATTCCCACCCCTCTTCAATGTCAGCTCCTTCTCTGTCTAGTTCATTAGCCAAACCTGGATCATTATAGTCAGAGCTTCATGCTTCTATGCCACTGAGCCAGCACTTAGCAAGTCAAACTATATAAAGGGGTATGATATACAGTAAGTTTATTCAAAAAAAGATTTACGTAAAGCAATCAAAAAAGTGGTCTTTCACAATATGGCTTGGGAGGTCACAGGATACATTACCCTAAATATGTCAGTAGGGGACTGTATCTCTGTGAAAAAAAGGTGCTGACTTTAGAAACTGCTGCATTAACTACACAGATGCCCTGCTGAAGCAGCACACAGAGTGCCAGTGAGGAACATACTGCAGGACATTCCAACAATGGGAACCATAACAAACGGTCACACACGATTCCAGTACACACAAACAGTGCCATGCATCAGTGTGTATATGTGTGCTACATGTGCAAAAAGTACGGCTGCATCAAGTGAGGGTGTAGACAGAGGGCTTGGGGCTGACAAATGTCAGGGTTGGTAACAGACAGTATGGCAGAGATAAAGCACAAAGAGACCCAAATGACTGTAGTGCACAGTCCTGTGCATCAGGATTTGAACTGGGTGACACACCCTATCCACAGTTCTCTCTGCATACTTAAGTTAAACAGCAAGTGCAGTATCAGGCCTGGAAGTGAAAGCAGGCAAACAGGTTCTAATTTTTCCCCATCAGCAGTGTCCCAGTGAGTAGCTGCATTTTGAAAGTCCTCTCCCTTTTGTGTCAGTTTTTATTCTCAGCGCTTTTCTCAAAGATAACAATCCCTACCCATGTATACTTGCCACAATATGTTCCACAACCTCCTGGCTTGAATCCAGTCTTTCATATAACAATCAGCTAGTTACTGAATAAAAAAGGTAACTTTTATTTTTATTTTTGTATACAAGAGACTTGAGAGAAATATATACTTTTTACAGCACAAAAAAAAAATGAATATATAAAGGGTAAGCACTTACAATTCACAACTCTGGTGTCTGAATCCAAGCAAACTGCCAATCAAATGACTGAAAATGTGGACTTGTATATATGAAAGTCCAAGAATGCCATTTCTTGAAATATTTCCTTTTGTCTGTAGTATGGCAATATTGGAGTTAGTATATATAAGTTCAGGGTGTGGGGCTTGCTCCTCTACACTAGGGGATGTGAAGGGGGGGGGGGGTTGCCCAAAGAAGTTTAAAAGAGAAGAGATGTACTCAATTTTAGCTTTGTTTTTTTTTGGTATGTCAAAATTCGGCAATACAACTTACAACGTTCCCAACTCAAACGTTGTACCACCCCACCAAATGAAGATTTCCTCTGCAGGGTTCTCATTCAAAAATAGTACAATTTTGTATTCACTAAATGTTCACTCTAGCTGTCATTGCACTTTTATATACTTCCTGTTAAAAGGTGGCAATAAAAGTGTGTGCAAAGGAAATACAGCAAAGAGGGCACAGGGAGCAAGCAGATGAGCAATACAGATACTGACACTCCTTTAGAGATACAGGGGCATGATGGGAAGAAGCATGCAAACGTGACCTACTACATCTGTGACACAAGATGTGGCTGAAAGTTGATATGAGGTAGCAGAGGGAAGGGCAATAATGGAAACGGATACAAGGTCAGCGATCCACATAACTTCCATTACTGAGTATAAGATCATGTTTCTAGAACAGAAATGGTAGCACAGGTAAAGGTGTAACATCTAAGGATAAAGCACAAATGTCAGACTTATGCAGCCTGAAAAGGAAGGGCCAACACTAGTTGTCAGTGAAAAGATATGAAAAACCGAGCTGGTACTCGGTCAAGAAATGTCTTGGATAATCACAAAGTAGCAACAATTGAGACTACATATGGAAAAGCTTTTCCAGTTACTAATGAAGACACAGATGGAAAAGATTTTTCAACCAGATATAAAATAGTTTTTATGAAAAACAACAGGACATTTAAAAACACGTAAAGGCAGAAAGTGAGCAAGAACAAAATACTAAAGCAAGGTTTCATAAAGCCTATTCAGCTCCACGAGCTCTTACTGCCAAAGGAGATCCAGAACTACAGAAGTCAAAGTGGCGCAAATGTATTAGAAGTGGAACGAAGTGAGTGAAATATGCCCATAGTGCCAGTAGACAAGGGATGGGAGAAAAGAGGTGTCCATTTGTGATGACTTCTGATATGGCAGTACCTTTAAGTAGTTAGCTTTCCACTTAGTTTTGCAGTTGAGGTGTAAACCAGGGTAAATTATAACTTTAAAACAGAAAAAAATTGGACTGACTGACAAATTAAGCAGGAGATGAGATCTGGAAAAAAGTAAGGAAGATATTCTGCACAATAGGAAACTATTTTATAGACATAATAAAATATGATAGGAGTGAAAACAGAGAAAGATAAACTGTGCATAGATTCTAAAACACAACAGATATATTTATAACATTTTATGCTAAACAGTTTAGCTCCAAGGACAAGCCAATTTCTGATAGTAACATATCAAGGAAATTAGACCCTAGTAAACCATGAGGAGGAGGCAGAATAAGCAGCAATGACCTAAGAATACTTTAGCATGAACCTACAGTACCATTTAAGTAAAAAAGACTTCTCAGGGTTATTGACATGCACTTGTTAAACCCATCTTTAAAGGAAAAGGACAAACCCAAAGTTATACAAGACCCATGAGTCTACTGGATAAATTTGTGTCAGAATTAGAAAGGCTGAGACTTGAAACCATGTATTATCATACATATGTTGAAAACAGATGTGTAGCTATCTATAATATGATGTTCCATAATAACAAATACATGAAAACATATGCTGTAATGTAATTTATGTTGACCTGTCTTCAGGGTTTGATAGGATCATAAACACAACACTGACTGGTAAGTTAGAACAGCTAGGCATCAATGTAATCTTGATAAGATGGATAGGTGCAAGGCTTATAAGTAGGACATGGTAATTCTGATACAGCAATTCTCCAAATGGAGAGATGAAATCAGCAAGAAATAGAAAACAGTACTGCTGTATATATTGCTGGTACTAAATCCATCCTCAGGTCTTGGTGAGTACCTTCATGTGGCGGACCCTGTTTTTACATTTTACAAGAATGTCACTGATATATAGACTGTAGTTTATTTGTCATGTAGAAAGGTAGGCCAACAAATAAATAAAGAAGTCTAGGTGAACAAGTCCCAGGATAAAAAAGTGCACACTCCTGGTATATATACACTTATGCCAGGACTGATAAAAAATGCAGAGTAGAATCCTCAAGACATGGAAACATTCCTATCACAGGGTTAGGCCAGGCTCAGGAGGAGGATGCCTCCTCTATGTTAGAAGGAAAAAGTAGTCCACAAAGCTGACAGGCCAAAAAAGAGGCATAGACTTGACAGTGGGCAGCTGAGGATAAGGAAGAAATTATGTACTGTTATTATTATGATGCAAAAGGCCTACAATTTCCACACATAAAATATTTAGCAAGAGTAAGACAGACATTAAAGAATTTATAATCATATGTAAATATGCTACCAATACATGTAACCCCATATGAATCATAGGAGGAGGAAACAACAGGGCTCTTAAATAACATCAAAGACTGACTGAACCAGTACTAATTTCATGCACTCCAATGGTACCCTGACTTAGAAATGGGGTATATTCCCTATCATGGTATTAGAAAATCAAAACAAATGGAGAAATTAAAAAATACAATTTGACAGATTCAATTCTAGGTTACAGTCTGGGTATGTCACTGGGATCCGTCCTAGGTCCCTGTCTATTTAAGTTGTATCCTTATGTTTTATTTTTTTCACCTGAGGTGTTCTACAGTCTGTATTTAGAGGACCTGAAAATGGAAAAATGTAGGTTACAGTTTGGGTATGTCTGCAAAAGAACGTGATTAAAATTACCAGCAGGACATAGGAGAATAACATGCTAATAAATATATCTAAAACTAAAGCGTATGAGATTTCGGAAACATACATCTGAAACAAAATCCAAAAGGCACTGCCGAGTGCCAGAAAAGAGGAGAGCATCACTGTTGTGGCTGGGCACCTTTTGGATTTTGTTTCTGGTTGTAGCAGCTTTGCTGTTGTGGTTGGGCACTGGGTTTCTTGTTTTGGGATTATTTTTCTTAAGTTGTGACTATTTACCTTCAGCGCTCCAAACTACTTTTGACGATGATGACTTAGCTTGTTCTGAGGTCCTATCAGAAATCAGGAAGATTATCAGCTTCAATATAACCAACATAATGCTTTGTGGCATTATAGCTAGACAAGTGCTGAACAACACTATGGAAGCTGTCTTCCTCATTTATCATATGAGCATTGTTAAATTGTCAACTCTCAAATACTCAAGTGTCTGCATGAATACCACATTTTTATTGTCATTTCACATCAAAGAATTTAAAAAATACACATCCACACGACAAGCTACAGTGCCTACTACCAGATAACCAAAGAAGCTCAGAGAGGTTCCGTTGCCCAGCTTAGACTACTCTGTTCCTATACTTAACTATAGCTTCCTTCACCATCTAGCATTTCCAGACCCTACAAAATAAAATCCGTTGCCCTACCCTTAAATGCATCTCCCCACCAAAAGAATGTCAAAAGCTATGACATGCAAGGAATCTGCCCTCTAACAGAAAGAAAAGTAGTCAGAGGATTTGAAGTCTTCTTCTTGCTGTCACGTTTACCCCTCCAGGCTCTACTGACACACTTGTTCTGTGCTCGGGCAACAGCCCCACAGCACATTTGTTCCCTGATGGAGAAGTTGATTGGACTGAGAGTAGAGATGCTATTCAATACAAAGATCAGGTTTCCTTTTTACGGCTCCATCTCTCCTGCACATGCTCCCTAGAGGAGCATCCAAGTGGTTAGCATACAATGGGCCTTCACAATGCAGAATCTTGCTGTATGTAACATAACCCATTGGCCTTGCCCTCCTTTGTAAACAGGCACCCCAGGTAATCACCAATCTCCTCTGGGGATTCTGCCATGGAGAATACACCCCGAGCGCACATACCCCCCCCCATGCCAGCTCCAACAGGTACCTGTGCAGCTAGCTGAACTCCAGTCACATTAGTGCACTCTGGGCTTTGTCATTCTCTGCCAGCAGTACTGGCAAAAGACAGAATTTATGTTGAGTTGAGGCCTCACAAAAATATATAAGATGTGGAGTGCTTTACTATCCAATTTAATGATGTGCATTCCCCTTTGGGAACAATAAATATACGAAATTTCAGGTTTGAAAAAGAAGACGCTACTCACTACACCCAGAGAGCAGTTCGTCACTAACAAAAAATATTGATTTTGGGTACTCATCTTTAAACAAGGCCATTCAGAATTTACCTGAGGTTTTCAGCAATGCTGTCATTTTTATATTAGTTATGGTTTAATTACGTGAGGCTGAAATATCTACATGAATCCCAGACATTCTTGTGACTAGTGATATTAAACAATCCCCACACCATTGTGATTTTCTCTCTAAAGGGAAGCAAACAATACTGACATAGAATATAGGTGTACCGCAAAACCCTCAAGGTGTGAAAAGGAATTAAATTTGTGAGCATCTGATGAATATGGACCAGCACGTGCTTACTTAGGATGAATTGACAAGTGACAGTTCAAGAAACATAATTCCAAACTTAAACTTCTTAAAGTTTTAATATTTCCAATTTCTTGAAAAGAATGGACTTTATGTTCTGAATGAAAAATAAAATGCTCAAACTATCAAGCTTCCTCTTCCTCCTCCTTCTGACTCACGTAGATTACCCTATCCTTGCTGACCATAGCTCATCACCAGAAATGGACAGAGTCCATTTGAGGTAAACTACCATCTATTTTTTTCACTATTATTACTCCCTTCCTACAACCTTGCTCTCATAACTAGTATGCAATGATATGAATGGACAGCCAGTGCCGTGTGTGTGTGGTAGCACTCGTATACACAGACACACATACACTCTGGTGCAGGAGATGGCCAGACTGTGCATGCCCCAGTCACTTGTGTCAGAGTTGGAGAACACAGGGAGTATTGTGGGATGTGGCTCTGGCCAGGGACTCCCTTCTAATCTTATTACAAGTGAGCCAGCAAAAGAGCCCCTAACTCCCACCAGTGTCTACTGAGAGAGCACGGGTTGTCAGTGTCTTAGTCAATGCTTCATCCTGCTGTACCATGAAGCTGGATACTAATCCTACATACAGGAGATCGCCTCCAAGTTCTTAGGTCGTACATGACCGGATTCTACAAAACCAGGGTCAGGAAAAACTCTTCCAATGTGCCTTCAATGTTACTATTATTTTCTAATAATCATATAAATATATAATGATTAATAATATATGAACACGTAATTATTACTGAATATATTAATATAATATTACTAGACACCTGATGTTGAATAGAACCAGACTGTAGGAGAAAAGTGAATACATACATACAGAAGCATCTAAAATAAATCCATGTTTTGGGTGCAGGTAGTGTGTGTGGACACATTTTAATGAGCTGCTACTAAGAGTTGTTACCCCTAAGAAGACCTGACCACAAGTGCATAATGAAGAGATAGATTTTTACTAAGAAAAAGACTGACTGATTGCCTGTATAGTAAGTGATGGTTTAATAAAGATGGTTCTTGTTTAAAAAAAAAAAGGCAGGAAATGAATAATTTATGTAATGTTACTTACGTTATATGATGTATAGCAATATATGTGAAGTAAAATATCTGCTATGTTAATTATAGTATGATTACTTTTATATGAATGTAAATTTGCCTGTGTCATAAGTGATAATTCAATAAAGGTGTTTGAATGTGTCATAAGTGATAATTAAATAAAGGTGTTTGAAGAAAGAAAAAAAAAAAAAAACAAGCATTTTTTGTACAGTAAGAAGTAGAAAAAAAAAAAAAAAAGGACCAACTTGTCATTCTCTACAGGCATCCAAACTACACAGTGTGAAGCCTTCGATTACAAGTTTTGATGTTAATATTTACAGCTCTAATCTGCCCACAAAGGTTTCCTGGTCATTCAAATTTCTGACACTACAAAAGTTGCATAACAAACTTTGTTACTGCGCTATTTCACTCTCAAGGTGAACTTCTTGAATCAAGTCAAGACACACACACACACACACACACACACACACACACACACACACACACACACACACACACAATGTTCATATATAAAAGATGTATAAACGTACACACAAACTATGAAGACATAATGTAAAAAATGAAAGGCTCATTCCATTAAACTGGAAAAGAATGACAAATCCTTTTTAGTAAGCAGGAACTTGGGATACAATAGGAATGTGGGCTGGATTATCACTGCTACGGTAAGTCAAAACAAGAGCAATGCTGCCTAAGCTATGCAGCACATGTGGTATTTATTCAGAAAAAGGAATTTTGTCCATTCCTGAATACCAGCACCCCATGAAAGACTACCATGCATAAGCTGCATGCATGCACAACGGTCCCATGCATAAAACTGTGTGCAGGCACAATGCTAAACTCATACAACGTTGCATCATACTTCCAAACTATGTTCAGCTAAGAAGCATGTTAACTGTTAAATAGCCATGTTTATTTATTTAACATATAAATTAAAATAACTAAACTGGTGTGAAGTATAACACAATTACAACCAGAAAATAAAGTTGTTTCACATATGACTTAGCTGTTATTTATCTGTCTTCAAAGTGTGAAAACTATTCTTAAGGAAAGCATAACATTTGAGCAAGTGTAGTTAAAAGCATAATGTAACAACACAATGCTTCAGATTTATCTGTATGGCAAAGCATAATATAAATAATAAAAAAAGAAAGTGAAACATTATCAAAAACTGACAAGTGACCCATATGTATTCTTGTTAAAAAATCTGATGTACATATTTATTTTTTTGAGGGGCAGTTAAAAATTACTCTAAGATTCAAGTAAAGTTCTTAGGTAAAATATCAATGAAACTGAAAAAAAAAAAATGGGAGAATGACTAAATGGGGAGACCTAGCCACCCTCTTCTGCTGACAGGACCTCAGCTCTTCAACTCTCACCTTTGGGAGAAACTTCTCTGTTTCCTAATGGAATGTATTCGTAGCCTATGGAATAAGTTACCACTACAGGTCAAACAAAGTACTGCTTTGGCTACCTTTATGGCTAGCCTTGATGACTGGATGGGTACACAAAATTATGCTGTATTGCCCTGCTCAGTTTACAAGGTAAGCGTCTAAGTACATGATAAGGATGGCAACAACTTTTAAGTTTGTCTAGTTAAAGGTGTACATCACTAGGCATCTATAGTCCTGGTGATCACTTGCCTAGTATGTTCATATGTACAAATACAGTTATCAGTGTATCAAACTATGGCTAGGATTCACAGGTAAGGTATGCAGTGCATTTTGAGAGTAAACTTTATACTACTGCCTTTTCTGACATTTACACTCTTTGATCTGTACCCTCTTATACATTACGCTTTGCTCCCCTCCCCATTATCTTTGTTTTCATATAGTACATAATTATTCTGATTTTATACATCTGTCAACTGTGTTTCTTTTTGGAACTTTACTGCCTGGGACACAAATTCTAAGAAAATGGGTTATGGTCAGCTGGATATTCCCAGTCAATAAATGTAAATAAATACTTGGACAGAAAAGGGTGGAAAAAGGACACAAAAGGTAGCACTTCATTTTCAGTTCAAATTCTGGCTGACATGGTTTCTATATGGAGTCTGCACATCTTCCCTGTGTCCATATGGATTTTTTCCTGGGTACTCCAGTGTCTGTCTGTGTGTCCTGTAATGGTCTGATACACTGTTTAAGACAAGGTTCTATGTCTTGTGTCCACTGAATGCCATGAGAAATTCCTGCTTCCCAGTGACCCTGCACTGGAATAAGTGGCTAATCAGAGAATGAGTGAATAAATGTACAGAAAAAACCTGAACAGAATTAAAAAAACTACAAGGGATGCAGGTGGAATATATTACAGTGGACCAAGAATGCCTGTGATGCTCACAGCATACTGCAATTGTGCCCAGTGCTACCATCCAACACAGCTCCACAAAGCACTGGCAGCCTTCTACATGGTCACAAACAGGACAAATGAATGTCCACCTTGGCTTCAACTGTCAATGTAAAAGCTACCAAAACCACACGATAAACAGCAAAATCACACAACTTTACAAAAACAGAATAATGCACAGAACTGAAGAGATTCTACTGTAGACAACTAGTGCATACACATATGTATACACAGCTGTACGCATCTACATGTCCATAGAACATGGGTGAAATGGACAAAAAAGGTTTGCCATTACATGATGGCTCACAGATGCTCCACACTTGCTCTGATGAGCACACATGAACTGCACTTCCCAAAGGAAAATCCACGAAGGCACTGAATACAGAAATACAGTTATGGAGAACAAATCCAGCCTAACTGCAAATGGTACTTAGTACTCAGGAATGAGTAATCAGCTGCAAGCATGTTCAGTCTTTCATTCCTGTACACCATGAATCACAGAACGGTGTAGTGCTCCCAGTACATCTGCAAATCAAAGTTGCATCCCACACCACATCATCTTACTTTCATCATCATTATGCTACAATCGGTGGTGGGTAGACAAGGTGATAGTCTACATACCCATACTGCATTACACAAGGCTACACTCAGCAGGTGTTGCACCTAGAGACACTGTGGCATACATACGCTGTGCACTCTTCCCATATGCACAGCTGTTTACAGAGCATCCACAATGCTAATGGCAAGCAGGGGTCACAGCCCATTATGGTGTGCATCTCTACTGTTATGTACTTCATCCAAAAGCCAGACTCACATTTACTGCCCACTCTGTGTGCAAGTCCAATTCTGGACTTTTCCCCAGCTGTCACGGATACAGAGTGCCTGGCTGCTCAGGCTGACATGCTACCCCAGATATCACCTATTATGCACTCACTGCTTTGTGGTAATACAAAGTACAAAGTTTGCAGTGCTGTGCATCCTGCATCGCAACTGTGTGCCTACTGGGGGGGGGGTAGTAGTCTGCTTACAGCACTGCCTGGTTCACTGCAGGAAACGACATCATGCTCAGTACACACTGTATTTCTTAGTGTCACGTGACTCATTAGCAGAAGGCACATAATTCTGCTCATGAACTGCATTCATGGTAACATGGCAGATGAGAAGGGATCACCCTTGCATCCAGTATGTAGGGAAGACCGTATTTGAATCTAGCTTCATAAAATATGAGGCAGTACCCCCTCCCAACACAGACTCCTTCATACTAATTTTATGTTATTATTTCACAGTTTCTTTGTAAGATTTACTCAAAATATCTTCGGAACTAACTGCAGTGCCCAGTTACAGTACTTAGCAGCTGATGGGTACTAAACAGCACTGCTGGACTCACTGAAAAATAGAATTTCAGCAAATTGGAGGTCCCTAATCTTAAAGACTACTGCATTTGGTCTTTGTAGATGAAGGATGTCCAAGAATGCTTCATGGTTTCAGCTGTACCCCGCAGAGGATTTGCAGCAATTAAGGTAATATATCCCCATATCTCATAACCTACAAGCAGATAGAAGGGCAACAATGTTCAGACCTGTAGTATATATTCTGTTGTCACTCTTCTAACTTCTATACAATGTCCACATAAAGCACAGCTGGATGTTGAGCAGTGTGAATAGTCTAGTTAAAAAAATACAGCAGCACAGTGTCAATGTAACAGAGGACATTACATCCATATCATAAAGCACAGCTGGATGTTGAGCAGTGCAAATAGACTAGTTAAAAAATACAGCAGCACAGTGTCAATGTAACAGAGGAGATTACAGCAGAGGGGTTAAAGACACCAAGCTGTAATGCATGCTGGCCACACAGAAAAAGAAGCAAGCAGTTTTATTGGGTTAATTAAAAAAAACAACTTATTGAAAGACTGCAGCAGATGTCAGCCAGGAGTTAATAATGTCCCATTCCCATTACGGTTTTATAAGTTCTTCATGTAATACCTGCTTGCTTTTACGTCAATTACATTTTGTTATAAAAAACAAAGCCAATTTCTATCAGGTCTATTTGCCAAGTACAGCCCTTTTTTTTCTGTAAACCACTGCCCACTCTAAAACACAACACATTTACTTTGGCAAGCAATGTACTAGAACGAAACCCCACACACAGGAAAGCAAGATACTATCCCTAAATTACTAACAGTGTCTCTTTTTCAATAATACTAACAACATTCAGCACAACAGCAGGAACATTTACTCCAGCAAAAATTCACTTAGGAGGTCACAAATCTGCTTAGATCAGAGATGCATTACATTTTTGTATGGAAGGGTAACTTTCAGATCAACAACTACCCTAAATTGATGGTACCTATAAACTTGATGGTACCTATAAACTTGATAACCATCCCATATCTCCCTTGGTTACTGTTTCTACTACAAGACACTTTTTAATAAAGTTTAGGAGACAAGCCTCAAGTTCTCAGTTCTCAGTCCCCTCTCCCCTGGCATTAATGCTAACTTACAAACACGACACTGGGTCCATTCACACAGCAAAAGCACTACCTGATTATCCTTTTTCACAGTGCTCTGTTCTGCGACTTTCTGAGATTTCTTTTCCACTTTTTCTT